>NC_047040.1:68441473-68741473 GCF_011762595.2 Tursiops truncatus | reverse complement strand
GCTACCTGTGTAGCCTTGAGAAAGCTTATTGACTTCAGCTTTTCAATCTGGAAAATGGGAATAATCAAATACCTACTTCATAAGATGTCGTGAGGATTAGGAAAAACTGAGATTTCAGAAGAGTACTGGCACACTGTAAGTGCTCAGTGAATGATAGTTACTATTAATATCAGTTGAAGTGTTCATACCACACTCTACTACTTCATTCATCCCAGTTATAGAATAACATATAAGTTACCATAGATAATTTTGCAAGCCCAGTCTTTGAACTCATTAGCAAGATATCAGTGTACACAGATATAAATAAACTAAAATCAAGAAAAAGAAAAAATTCCAGGATCTGATTTTTCACTCGAGTTAGATAAACTGGGTGTAGGGATAGGGAGAGAGTGATTATTCCAATTCTGGAACAATGCAATTGGGAGCAAGAAGGTCCTGCCTGGTTATATTATAATCTCATTACTTCAGAAAAAGTTTTCTGCTTTTTTTAGTGCATATTTCTTGGAATCTTTAACAGAAGTTAGCACGTATTACTTCTGCTGGAATGAAAAGAAAATGCCTGGAATTTCTTGTTTGTTTTTTCTGGGTATTTCAACATTCAGCTAAAATAATTAGAAGGTCGGCTTCACCTTCATTTTTTATATTTTAACATTTTAATTCTATAACCTCAGATATCCTAGCTAAAATTTGTAAGCCCTCTCTTCTGAAAAAAAAAATTTTATTGTTACTAGTGATTTTTCAAATGCCACATAGGAAGTACTTATGAAATTACTCTTGCCTATTTGTTTACACTCGAGAGTAATTTTCATTTCTATAGCTGAACTGTAGTTCAACCAGACATTTAGCTCTAGTTTCTATTACTGAAGAAAAAGCAAGAATATTATAAAATTCTTACTTGGTAAAGATTTAGAGAACACAATCACTATCCCTCACATTTTCAAAAAACTTAGATTAATAATAAAAAGTACTAACAGAACTCTTTTAAATTAATTATGCTCCAGAGGGGAATTCATCATTGAAGTTATTGGCATCCTCAAAGGAGCCAATAATTAAAACAAATGTTGTGTAACTTGCACTATACTCACATTGTTCTGAATATATTTAAAATAATGAATGTTAGGGGGTGTGAAATTTCAGTAGGACACCTTCTGCTCAACTCTAGAAACATGAACTGTGCAAAGATACAAGTCCTGCAATTACAGAATGAGAACTGAATAGAAACCAACGCACAGGACAGTTGGGGCTGTGCATGATTAGTGGCATTTTTGTGTAGTGCTTCATTCGGGGAGCAAATTCTGAGAATAGCAGTTTAGGAATCTATATATCCTACTGAGTCTTGGTTAAGTGATATTCATTACGAAGAACACCTGGAGGGAAGACCCGAGAACTGAGTCACAGCTAGAAAGATGAGATTACCTGAGCTCTGCATGTCTTGATTAAGTTCCTCTGCAACCTAGGAAGAGAGCGATCTTTCTCTGCAGTCACTTCGGTAGTATTATACTGGGATAGAGTTAGCAGCTTATCTAATACTATGCTGAGTTTCTGTTGCTTGTATATTTCCTCACACATTATTGTGTAATTTTGAGTAACTGATACCACTTATGATTATAAGTATATTTCATTTCTGTTACATGGTATCTTAGCTGAAAGTTTATTTATTATGGATTTATTACCTTTCATGCCTATCACTTGAATCTAAACAAAACTACAAAAATGTGAATATATTTATGTATATGTAGATATATTCATATGCGAGTTATTGAATAAAAACTTTTCACTAATCAAGCTTTTCATCGTAATTTTCACAGATAATAAGCAATACCGAAAACAACTTAAAATCCAACTCATTCTAAATAGAAAGGAGAAAAAATTCAAGGAACACTGTTAAATAGTCAAAAATTGGTATTAGTTTCTGAATCCAAGACTTGGAAAACTGCCAGCAAATTACTGAACTGAAAATATGAATGTGAAAAGCAGTTTTTGGAAGACGGACCCTGGTGTGGGGAGGGGCATCTAGACAGGACAGTCCCATAGCTCCATAGGTTCAGCAATATTGAGCACTGTTAGCTCTAAGTATTTTCTACACATTTTTCAATAACGATTTGGGGTTAAATTCAGTGATCAGACAATAAGATACTATTTTTACTGGTCAACAAAAATTAAAAAGAATACCAATTTTATTATACACAGAAAATGTGCAATTAAGTGGAATATAATTTGACAGGAGGTACCAAAGGTTTTTAGGTACACATACTGTTTTACCCAGCAATTATACTTCTAGTAGTATATACTAAGGAAAAATTAGTATGTTTTTACAATTGTGAAGAGTTGGAAATGGTAGTGTTCAATAATAGGGTATTGTTGGTAGTATGTTCTTTCCTTCAATGCAATACTTTGTGAATATTAAAATAATTTATGGACTGGACATGTTATAAAGATTATACAATCATTAAAATATATACACATTCAGGATAAAGTTTTCAGTGAGGAAAACAGGCTAGAGTTTGGTATATATAATGCTCTCCTGATCATATAAAACAAAAGTGGGTGTGTGTGCATATGTGAGTGTATGTGTCTTTGGTAGAAAAATTATAGACAATACATGCCATCATTTTAACAGTGGCTATCTCTTAGGTTCAAGATTATAGGTGTTTTTTTTTTTCTATCTCTTCTCTTATTTTCTAATTTTTTGACAGTCAAGTTACACCACATTGACAGAGAGTAGACGTGAAGTCCTTGCTGAGGTGGTGAAATCCTGTATCAGGATGTGACTGATGAAGTGTCTGCTGATACCATACAGGCCTTACGATCTCAATCCATGACTCAGAGTTGGGGCAAAAGAATTAAATGTGTTTGGAGACACATGGAAGTTCGAGACTGTATTCAGTGTGTGGAGAAACACAGCAGAAAAAGACATCAGAATAATTGCAAAGTTTTATGAGTATTTGATCACGTGTATTCAACTAAGAAGATCCAGGGACAGCTAGGATGGCTTGCAAATTTGCATACATTATTATAAGAACATGTAGACATATTCTCCCTTTTATTGACCTGTGTTTGCCCCACCAGAATCAGCTGACTGTGTAGACATTAAGGATCTATCTGGACTGTCCTAACCATTCACGTCTCTCCTTCTAGGTGAACTGAAGAAGGCTGATTAGTTGTTATGTCTTTTTAGAAAAAGCTACAGGTTATTGAGTACTAGAACAAACTGCTTCATAAGATACAAGCCACATGGCAGCAAGTTAAATTACTCAACTAATATATATAAACAACATAAGTTGTTAATTTTTACAACTCCCATATCTAGGCACAGGATGTTGAATGAGTGAGACTTCTCTAGAACGTGCTACCTGACATTTTCATCAGTTAACAGGTGTATTCCTGGGTTCTTTTAAATTAATTTTTTGCTCTCCTTCCATTTCCTCCCTTTTCAAAATAAGTGCATTGATAAGTCCCTTCAGAGAGTTTAACTTTGAGTGGAAGAGACAGACATAGAAACAAATTATTACAAGAAAATTTCATAGGTGTTCTTGTAGAGACAAGGGGAAAAAACGTTAGGAACTGTGGACAAGGTTGCCTGAGAAATTTAGATATCATGTAAAGGAGAGAACAGCAGGCTCTGGGAGGAGCTGGAAGGCACAAGATCGTAGGGTGTGTAGCAGGAACTGAGTCTGACATTTGGCCCAAGATGAAAAAAGCTGGAGATGTTTTAAATAAACCAAACTCTCTTCATACCAGTAAATTAGATTTCCCTTTTAAATACTTTGGTGACTTTTGTTAAATCACATAATTTTGCCAGGAAATAAAACCTTGTTGTAGGAAGGAGAGAGGATAAGAATACATTAGGGCTTCTGCTCCTGAATCACACTACCCCATGCATTTTCTTCTGGATTTCCTGGATAAGGAAACAGACACATAGTAGCTGAGGGGGCCTTAAGTAAAAATGTCCCCCAAACCTAAGCTGACAGTCCAAAACAGAGACACATTCAAGAATAAAAAGGAGTTCCATTAATAATAATGCAAACATTACAGGCACACACCACCTATAATCAACCTACTGAAATCGAACATCCTGCCAAACAGAGATTCATTTTGAATGATCGTCCTGTTTAAAATACAAAATACCTAGGATAAAGCTTGCTTCATTCATTCACCCTTTGGTGCAAATTAAATTAATCAGATTCACACCTCAAACAATCAATAAGAATCTATGATTAATAACTAGAATTGGGACAGATAGGATGGGGTAGAGTAAGGTTTAAAAAGTGTATCATTTGGAGGCAACAAAGTTTGTAAGCATAGACAAATCTAGATTTTAAACCGCATCTCCACTTTGCCCTGTGATCATCAGCACTTTACTCTGAGCTTCATGTTAATCTGTAAAGTGGGATAATGTCTACTCCCAAAGCTGTCATGAAAATCAGATAAAGTAATTTATATAAAGAGCCTGTACAGAATTGAAACTCAATTAACATTAATCCTTTGGGAAAAGATCTATATTGGGTGGAGGACTATGGTCCATGAACTACAACCAGAAGAATTAAAACCCAGAGTGCACAACCATGTATATAAAAGACCTAAATAAATGTGTAGCTAAACATTAACTGATTAACACGATTAAAGAAAATGGATGGTGTACATGGAAATTTTTAGCAAAACCGGAAGAAAATTTAACTAATTTAGCTAAGAGAAGTAAATGGGAATGTATTTAAAAATTAGTCACACAACATAACAACAAGCATTTACTGAATTTTTTTTTTTTTTTTTTTTGCGGTACGCAGGCCTCTCACTGTTGTGGCCTCTCCCGTTGCGAGGCACAGGCTCCGGATGCGCAGGCTCAGCGGGCATGGCTCACGGGCCTAGCCGCTCCGCGGCATGTGGGATCTTCCCAGACCGGGGGGCACGAACCTGTGTCCCCTGCCTCGGCAGGCGGACTCTCAACCACTGCACCACCAGGGAAGCCCGCATTTACTGAATTAATGCAGTCAATTAGTATATTCAAAGCCCTTAGGGCTGTGATTTCAATAGGTGATCTTTTCTAACACAAATAGTTTTTTTTTTTTTACATATAAATACCTTATTTAGTTTTTCCTAGATTTTGTTCTTTACTTGATCTTTGAGAAACTGATTATGAAACCACCACCAATTTTGTACTTTAATTTTTGTCATCACATCCATCATCTTGAGTAATTAATACAGATTTCACTGAATAGAATTAAGAAGGGTGTTTGGAACACAGAGGTCAGTATGAGAAGAGACAGTCATTTTAAGTTGTCTTGAACCCATGCAGTTATTACATGTTTCTCAAAACCGATATTTCAAACAACATGCAAGGATTAATGTCCTATCAAAACAGTGAAGGACAACAGAAACACTCCTAATGATTCTCAGGAAAGAAGGAAAAAAGGAGACAACAAAACCAGTAATGGTGAGATTCCACCTGCTGTAACAACGTCTTCTGACTGGTTGTCCTGGAGGAAAAAGCCAGGTGAACCAAAGCAGCATGGCTCCGACAGCCCTGCCCACCAGTGCAGTCCAGTTTGAGGTTATTTTAGAAACTGAGTGGGACTAAGGTCCAAAATACACCCCAGTCCTCTCTCACTCCTTCTCCCCAATTCTTATCCACCAAGCACCAGCTAAGGCTATTTTACCCTTTTTAGAAGTAAAAAGTAGTGCGAGACACTCCACAAAACAGTGGAAACCACAAAAAGGAGCGCTTGTACACACACAGATCCACTTAACTGAACAAAGGGCGTGGGACTGCCTCAACAACAATTTAACTGTCTACAGAAAGAGTACTTTGATTTTCTTAATTAGATATTTCATACAAATTAAAGAAGCAAGAGGAAGATATGAAATGTTCAGTCATGGTGATAGAAGCCTGGTGCTCGGTTTTCTTGTAACGCATCTGTGACAAGTGGTAATTTGACCTTCCTAATCGTTCAGTTAACAGGACAAATTTCCTCACTATGGTGATTAATGCCTTACTACTGCCTGATTCCATTGCTTCTTGGTAGTTCTATAATTTTGCTAAATGTAGACAGCACAGTAAAGAGAGAGAAAACGTTCATTTGACAATAATAATTATTATTATTTGTATTGTTTTTAATAAGCTAACTTTATTATTGTAGATTTAACACTCATTATTGAGTGACCCTAAGATCAAGCTTCACTACCAATTAAGAATTCTCAAGGGAAACAGAGAGGGATGAGATGTTCTACAAGATATAAAATGCCAATACTGCATAACTTGTATAGTCGGTGGGGTAACTGTGTCAAACATAGCAATGAATTCAAGTCACAAGAGAACTTTGTGTCTGGCTATTACACAGAGATTATTGGAGACACTAGTGAGAGACATTTTGATTTGGTGGCAAATGAATACGGGTAACGGCTTAATAGTTCCTAGTTACCAATTCTTCTCTTTATTAAATATTTTTCTAGTTATCTACATAGTTATAGGCTATGAAGATTATTTAAAACCTTAGTTTATTAAGCAAAGAAATAGGTCCGTTAATAAAATTAAGTTGAAAATTGTTTCTAAGAACAGGCCAATATCATTGATGAACACTGATGCAAAAATTCTCAACAAAATACTAGCAAACAGAATCCAACAGCACATTAAAAGGATCATACACCATGATCAAATGGGGTTTATCCCAGGAATGCAAGGATTCTTCAATATACGTAAATCAATCAATGTGATACACCATATTAACAAAGAGGGATAAAAACCATATGATAATCTCAATAGATGCAGAAAAAGCTTTCAACAAAATTCAACACCCATTTATGATAAAAACTCTCCAGAAAATAGGCATAGAGGGAACATACCTCAACATAATAAAGGCCATATATGACAAACCCACAGCCAAAATCATTCTCAATGGTGAAAAACTGAAACCATTTCCTCTAAGATCAGGAACAAGGCAAGGTGTCCCACTCTCACCACTATTATTCAACATAGTTTTGGAAATTTTAGCCACAGCAAACAGAGAAGAAAAAGAAATAAAAGGAATCCAAATTGGAAAAGAAGTAAAACTGTCACTGTTTGCAGATGACATGATACTATACATAGAGAATCCTCAAGATGCTACCAGAAAACTACTAGAGGTAATCAATGAATGTGGTAGAGTAGCAGGATACAAAATTAATGCATAGAAATCTCTTGCATTCCTATACACTAATGATGAAAAATCTGAAAGAGAAATGAAGGAAGCACTCCCATTTACGGTTGCAACAAAAAGAATAAAATACCTAGGAATAAACCTACCTAAGGAGACAAAAGACCTGTATGCAGAAAACTATAAGACACTGACGAAAGAAATTAAACACGATACAAATAGATGGAGAGATATACCATGTTCTTGGATTGGAAGAATTAACATTGTGAAAATGCTATACTACCAAAGCAATATACAGATTCAATGCAATCCCTATCAAACTACCAATGGCATTTTTCACAGAACTAGAACAAAAGATAGCACAATTTGTATGGAAACACAAAAGATCCCGAATAGCCAAAGCAATCTTGAGAAAGAAAAACGGAGCTGGAGGAATCAGGCTCCCTGACTTCAGACTATACTACAAAGCTACAGTAAACAAAACAGTATGGTATTGGCACAAAAACAGAAAGACAGATCAATGGAACAGAATAGAAAGCCCAGAGATAAACCCACGCACCTATGGTCACCTTATCTTTGATAAAGGAGGCAAGAATATACAACGGAGAAAAGACAGTCTCTTCAATAAGTGGTGCTGGGAAAACTGGAGAGCTACATGTAAAAGAATGAAATTAGAACACTCCCTCACACCATACACAAAAATAAACTCCAAATGGATTAAAGACCTAAATGTAAGGCCAGATGCTATAAAAGTCTTAGAGGAAAACATAGGCAGAACACTGTACGACATAAGTCACAGCAAGATCCTTTTTGAACCACCTCCTAGAGAACTGGAAATAAAAACAAAAATAAACAAATGGGACCTAATGAAACTTAAAAGCTTTTGTACAGCAAAGGAAACCATAAACAAGACAAAAAGACAACCCTCAGAATGGGAGAAAATATTGCAAATGAAGCAACTGACAAAGGATTAATCTCCAAAATATATAAGCAGCTCATGCAGCTCAATATCAAAAAAACAAACAACCTAATCCAAAAATGGGCAGAAGACCTCAATAGACATTTCTCCAAAGAAGATATACAGATTGCCAGCAATCATATGAAAGGATGCTCAACATCACTAATCATTAGAGAAATGCAAATCAAAACTACAATGAGGTATCTCGTCACACCAGTCAGAATGGCCATCATCAAAAAATCTACAAATAATAAATGCTGGAGAGGGTGTGGAGAAAATGGAACCCTCTTGCACTGTTGGTGGGAATGTAAATTGATACAGCCACCCTGGAGAACAGTATGGAGGTTCCTTAAAAACTAAAAATAGAACTAACATACAACCCAGCAATCCCACTCCTGGGCATATACCCTGAAAAAACCATAATTCAAAAAGAGTCATGTACCACAATGTTCCCTGCAGCATTACTTACAATAGCCAGGACATGGAAGCAACCTAAGTGTCCATCGACAGATGAATGGGTAAAGAAGATGTGGCACATATATACAATGGAATATTACTCAGCCATAGAAAGAAACGAAATTGAGTTTTTTGTAGTGAGGCAGATGGACCTAGAGTCTGTCATACAGAGTAAAGTAAGTCAGAAAGAGAAAAACAAATACCGTATGCTAACACATATATATGGAATCTAAAAAAAAAAAAAAGTGGTTCTGAAGAACCTAGGGGCAAGACAGGAATAAAGACACAGACTTAGAGAATGGACTTGAGGACACGGTGAGGAGTAAGGGTAAGCTGGGACGAAGTGAGAGAGTGGCGTGGACATATATACACTACCAAATGTAAAACAGATAGCTCTTGGGAAGCAGCTGCCTAGCACAGGGAGATCAGCTCAGTGCTTTGTGACCACCTAGAGGGGTGGGATAGGGAGGGTGGGAGGCAGACACAAGAAGGCGGGGATATGGGGATATATGTATACGTATAGCTGATTCACTTTGTTATACAGCAGAAACTAACACACCGTTGTAAAGCAATTATACTCCAATAAAGATGTTAAAAAAAAAAAAGAAGAAAAATCAAAACATCACACTTTCCCTATAACACACTTTGCGCATCTCCTGATGTTAATCTGTTTTTTGTTTCCCCAGCTCTATGGTTCCATTTCTTATCTTCTCTGTGTTCTTTGTGTGAATGCTAATTGAGCACGTAGTTCATACCAGGCTGTCTTCCATACATTCTGGACACAGAAATTAATAAGACTTGGTATTTCCTTTGGATGAGCTCAAAATTAACTACAATAACATATAATGACACGTAGCACATCCCAGGGGTGCTACCCTGGAGTCGAGAACCAAGGGTTGTAGAGATACGGAGGAATGTTAATGTTCAGGAACAGGCAGTGGGGGCGTCAGGAAGAACATCACAGAGATTTGTTTTGATCTGTCTTTGGAAGGATGATAATGCTTTCTTTAGGGTGAGAAGCTGAGGGAAATGCAATCCCGTCACAGAGACTTTGCGGTGTTTATCATAGGTAAAGGAAGACTTCTGAAGGGTGAACAAAGCCTTGGTGAAATAAAAGCGCATGGCTTCTTTGAGAAACTCTGAGCAGTCCAGTATTATGGGAACATAAGATTTGTAGGAGATGTGGAGTTGCAAGATATTCAACTAATTGATATTTATCAAACACTTATTATAGGCAAGAAACCATACTATAAATAATGCTATGTACTTTGTTCTATATAAAACATTCAATCAGCCTAACAAAGTAGATGTTATTCTCCAAATATATATCAGAAAAGGAAACTGAGGCACCAAGAAGGTAAACTTGATCAAGTTCACCTAGTTACTGTCAGAGCTGGGGATCCAGCTAGTTCCTCTAAACACATCCTACTTAAAAACCCAAGTGAATTCAACTCTGAAGGCACCAAGTATCACACTAAAGAGTCCAGAACTTTATCAGTGAGAGTTTTAAGGAGTTAAGATAGCTTTTTAAGCCAAGGCATGACCTAAGTACTTTGAGCAGAAAATATGGAAAAGTTTTTAAGGGCTTGGGCATCACCACTTAAGTGTGATTTGGCGAGTTCATCTCTCTCAGGTGCAGGGTTCTCCTCATAAAATAAGGATAAGAAGAGCATGTATCTTATGGGATTGCTGTACTCATTATTTAGTACATGAAATTCATTTACAATGACTTTTGGCTCTGATAAGTCATCCGTGGTATGCGATTTTTATTTCAGAAATAGCTCTCTGATGGTATTATAGAGAATGAATTGTAAAGGGAGGGAAGCTTCAGTCCTCAATCCTCCAGAAGAAGGATGAAGAGGGCTTCAACAGAGCACTTGGCAATGCTGGAAACGTGGGGTTGGCATTAGGAGATATTTCAGATGTAAATATTGAAAGGAATTGGTGACCAACTGGGTTTAGGGAGAACAGAGAGCAAACAACAGAAAATGACCCTGAGGTTTCTAGACTAGATGGCCAGATGAATGTTGATGTCTTAACATTTTATACTCCAACTGCTACTTCCCTGCGAATGAATTATCCTAGGACTCTCTCTGCCGCCACCAGTAATTGATTTAGTGACTATTTATAGCCAAAAAATAAAAATAAAAACAACATTGGAAGCCAGTAGAAGCCAGAGAAGTCGGTTCCTCCCACTAAGTCTAGCCTATGCCTATAGCCCTAAGCTGACCGTGTTCTCAAGCCCCTTGGGTGAGAAAGTAACTGAGTAGTTATTCCACAAGCTGGCAGACAAGACAGCTTCTTTTCAGCACCAACCCTGTTTAGAGGTATGGTGCTGGTGGTGGGGAAAAGGGCTGATGAACAGAGCCCACCCACAGTTTTAGGACATTTTGTTTTCACTTGGGACAATACTGAAATAAAATTTTCAAACTGTGAGGAGGAGTGTTTCTTGAGAATTCTTATTTTATCAACAAATACAATTGATCAAATCTAAATTCTATACAATAACTAGAGTCCATGAAATGTTATGAAGTTTAGTTATGTAAAAGAAAATGTAGATTATGTTACTGTTGTTACTATATACTACTGGACGGAGCATGAAAATGTATAAACTGAAAGTTTAAATGAACACCGAAACACATTCTAGGCAAGCTCCTCCCTGGAAAACTTTCTTGTTGCTTGAATTACACGCACACAAAATATATTTCTAGTTTTCTCTAAAGACTACCATCTTTATCTCTACTTATACAATTCAGGAATTGAGAGGGCTGAATATTTGCATGCCATACAACATATAAAGCTATTATAAAATTTATTTTGGAGCTATTAAAATTTTAACTAAACTACACTGCCTCTTTAATAAGTTTGTATTATGTATAGTGACAAAAGGTGAGAGGAAATAGACAAGTTTATTTTAGATCTGGGGAACAAAGGAAGAGTGGTAATTAACCCGAAATTCTGGTCTCCATTTATATAAAAGCTTCTTCAATTCATAGTCTATCTAGTGTTTTTCTTTAAAAATAATTTCAAGAAAACATCTTGGGGTTTAGAAGATGGAAATGCACATTAGTCACTCTATGATTCAAACATCCTGAAAGCAGAGATAAGGTTGGATACTCCTTTGCATCTCCTCCTACTGTTTCTCTAGTGCCTAAGACCTTACCTGAGAGAGAGGTGGCACTCGGTATGCATCTTCACCTATACTCCTAACAACACAGCATTTTCTATAAGGCCTTTTCTCATAATTCTTAGAGATGGTAGACTCAATCTTACCAAACCAAAACCTCTTTTGAGTTGAGTTGAATCAAACAATACCTCTGGAACTTTGTACTGGTCTCAGCATGACTGGTGCCCTGTCTGGATCTGGTCTCTGACTGGATCAGAAAAGGACTTCCCTCAGTCCCTTCTCATCCTTTAGTTCTTTAAAAGCAACACAAAGATAGGGACATTTCTGATTTGCTAAAAAAAAAAAAAAAAAAAAAAAAGTTGCCATTGCACTATGTCTGAAAGCATAGTGGCAAAAATACAGAAACACTCTGACCTCTAAAAATAATGCATTTTAAGTCCTGTTTTCCTACTGAGTTAAGACCTTTATTTCTCTTGGAGAAATTTACTTTGATTTTTCCAAATGTTTAGAGTGGCTTGATAATTTAAGGTAAAAATCACATATCTAGATGTGATGGAAGCAGTTTAGCCCCTCAACTAGCTAGCTCTGTTGCACGACACACCCCAAATCAGATGAGCAATAAATTAAAGGATGACCAACTAAATGGTTCTTCTGTTACCTTACTATTAACATCATCTCCAAACTATGAGCTAGTTAATAGCTGAAGTGTTTGCTATTTCTCAATCACTATTGCTTAAAAAAGGTGCTTTTAAAGTACATGTATTATGCTATTAAAATACATGCCCATCCTTATATAAGCTTCAGCGTAATTATAGTTTTGTATAATTAGAGTTTTATGTCAAAAGATTTACAGCTTTATCACCTCAAGCAATATTTCACAGCTGCCAAGAATGATTTATGCAATAATGACTTAAGCCGTAAAATAGAATCCTCAAAGGAAAGGCTGTCAAATATTCCTACTGCAAATAACTAGGTTTTAAAAAATTGATTTTCTGGTAAACAGCAAGCCCAACTGGACCTGGTAAAATCACATAAAGGAATATTGTAGGAAGCATCGCTTCACAGTGGTGATCATGCAGCTCACCATACACCACGTCAATGTGAACTCCTTGCATAGATCAAAAGTTTAAACTGCTTATAAAGCCTCTGGGTCACTTTGGAAAACAAGCTTTCAGAAATAATGCCATGGGCATGTTTTTGTTACTCCAGTGGGAGAGAATGGAAAAAGTGGAAACAGTATATCTCAACTTTTTGTTAATTTGCTCATTGTGCTTATTGCATCACGATTCATATTACAATGAAATGCTAAATAAAGCATAAATAAAGGAAGCATTTACTGCATATACTTACGAAACCAAGAACCTCTCAAAAGTAAATGACCTCAATTTTAAAGGATTAAGGAAACTTTGGGAAACAAACCAATGAAAATGCTGGCGATCTTGTCCTTTCCTGCTTTTATAAATGTAGAGTGGCTGGCAGGGAAGACTTTCAAAGCATTTGAACTTCACAAGCTCTGACTGATTTTGCAGTTGCCATGTGAATAAAACTAATACACTCAGAAGATTCTATTCAAGGTATCTGAACTAGTAGCAAAAACACAAGTTTATTACATTCAGAGCAAATAAGTCTAACTGTGTCTTCTCAATCTACAAAGGTCATTCAAATTAATATTTTTCTTTGGAAAAAAAGAAAAAGCTGGCCCATCACCTCATTTTCTCCATTATCAGTAAAAGCAAAATAGGCAGCATTTGAGTATCTGAGGATACTCAAGCCCTTGTAGATTGAGTCACAACTGAAAATGAAGGCAACAGAATCAAAATTATCACCAAAGGTTGATATTTATATACCTAAACAAGCTTCCAAATAAAGATTCCTTGTCTAAAACAAGGAGGTTTTAATTCATATAACCAAGCAAATCACTGATGGTATGATTTGCATTAGTCAATGTACCAGCACTTTTACTGTAGAAATTTTTATATCCATGTTTGTGACTCCACATTAAATTGGTTTTTAAAGGTGTTTTGAGATCATTTTACACAGTCACATTGTACAAGTTAAACTAGGCTTCCAAACATCACCATTTTACTTGCAGTTTAATAAATAACACTCTTTTCTATCTGAAAATATGGTCTGAAAATATAGTTAGTATCTAAGTGATCCATACAGTCCAGATTCATTTTATACTTAAATTCTACAAGTTGAAAAAATTCTTAAATGTACCAGAAAACATTAGGACCAACACACCCTACAGTAACCACAATACAGACTATGGGACATCGTGATAGATACTCATATGGGAAAAAATGTCAGACATTCAACTGTTGGCATCAGATACACACACAAAAAAGATGAACTGCATTTGAGTAGTGAGAGCCTCTGTCCAAGAAATGCTTTCAAGACAACAGAGCAATTAAGCTATTTCTAGTATGCCAACCCTACTGATTGAAAAGTAGGGGGAAAATGAGAACTTTAAACCCTATCTCTATTTTGACTGGTAATGATATAACTGATTTCATTCCAGATTAATCCAAAGTTATACAAACCTGTTCCAGTCACACTTTGTTATTCATACCCACTTAAGATGATGTTAAGGAAAATCCAGTAATTAAGAGTTGTACATTTTCTATTATGAAATATTTAATTATAAGAAAATAAGAAGAAGAGCTAAAGCTTTTCCCTGTTAGAATGTATTTTACCAAATGATGAGTCATTATATGATATAAGCTATAACATATCACTCATTTACTCGTTTATAAATCTTAAGAGTTACCTAAAAATCTGACCAGATACCCCTCTGCCTCACTGATTTCTATCAATGGAATTTAAAAAATGATAAGCAATATCAACAAAACAAACTATAACATGCATTTTTAATTGATTTATCTTTAAGTTCTAAATTGTCAGATATCATTAAGCGTTCACATTTGAGAATGTATATACTTTAAAATGGGTATATCTGAATATTCGTACATGTGAGTTAATATACATACATTATGTATATAATGAATGCATGCCCATTTCTTTGAGAACTATTACAGGTCTAACATGCTTACGCTCCCATAGCAAGACTAAAAAAAGAGGAGGAGTGCCCTTGAAGTTGAGGTATGACCTTAAGTTTCAGATGCCAGTTTTGCTGCAGCTATAAAAATGAATACTAATAATTCTACATATCATAGTTCCTTTTCTCCATTTCTTACTTTAGGAAAAATCTTGAATACATGAACAGGCTTTATTATTTGAATAGACATAGGTTTACTAGACCAATTTTATAAGTTCCTATATATCATCCTTAATCTTATATAAAAAGGATCAAAAGAAACAAGAGGCATTGCCTACCAAATAAAGCCGAAGAGCCAAGAGACATCTATAACAGTAACAGTCTTAGTTCCAGATATACATTTTTCTACAAGACTGTGAAATCTTTTCAAGTTCAAGCAAATAAAACCTTATTTCTCTCCTACTAAATGCATATCAACGCAACCAGGAAATTATTGGCTTTTAAGTTATTCCTTAGGGAAGACAGTGAGATTGATTTGTGGCATTTTGTCCTCAGTGACATTAAGTTACTGGACTTTTGAAGAGTACAGAGTACCCTTATTCAAAAGAGAAATTGTCCCTACTAGTCCACTAATGAGAGTCTCCACATTTCTTGAATCCTGCAACACTACAAGCAAATCATATATCTCCAATTGAATATTAGGGGCTTCTCTCACTATGAACTTTCAGTAATCAATTGTCAAAATTTCATTTTAATGGAATAAAACATAAGGAATCCTAAATGGATAAACTTTACCATTTTTGTGATAGTAGGTGACCTCCACTTTCCTCTCCTCTGACCCCAGCAACGCCTGGGCAATTTGGGCAATATCATGCCTCTTGGTCTCGGGCCCATGGAGGAAGTCGCAGGTGCATGGCTTTTGCATGACATCTGGCCTGGAGAAACCAGTCATCTCGCAGAACCCATCGTTGCAGTAGATGATGGCACAGTTCTGCACTCTGGCATTTGCAATGATAAATTTTTTATCTGTAATAAAAAGATAGTAAGGCACCTTTTAAAAAGCTTCCTCAAGATTCTCATAAACACTGGAACAATTTGTTGCATAATAGGAGATCTGAAATGCAGGTGCTTCCCATATTGCTAACTGCCCAGATTTTAAAAAGAAAAAAGAACTCTAAATAAGAAATTAATGGTCCTAAGTAGTTTTAACAAAAAGTATTAAGAAGCTTTTCTTCAAATTTTGAGAATCATTTCCCAAATAGTCTAGTTCTCAAGCCCTGTAACTCTCAAGGGTCCTAATGCACACTCAGATAAGCAGCTGGCCCACTGATAGTTCCAGAATGCCATTTAATTGTAAGGTATTTTCGATGCCAAAACAGTGAAGCATCCTGTAGCTGTCAGGTTCCTCATTTCAACCTTGGCCCTTAGAGTACAACTTTCTTAAAGTAGTTATTATTCCTGGATTTGGCTTTTCTCTATCTCTCTAAGGCATACTACACACATCATGTTAAAAAAAAAAAAAACCTGAAACTATTAGCAATGAAATTATTTCACGTTAATTAGTAGTTTAATAACGCAAAGGTTCACCTTTTCATAATATATATTATCCAGAAGACAAAAATATTTACACACACACACACAGTAAATATCATGTTATCACCTTTTCACATTTACTTTGGGGGACCCTGCATTTTTGTATGGTAGTAGGGATTTTAGTACAAAGGGCTTATTAATTCTGATCACAAATTATATTTACTATTCCCAAATAAAATATGAAACAGGATACACAAGTTTATTCTGAACACAAAGTACTATATCCTCCCATCACTAAATGCAGTGTCAAAATAACTGCATAATGCACAAAATAAATGGGTGTTAATGTAGTTTTAAGGAAATGTCAAATATAAATGAACAAGTATAGGATCTAAAATTAATGTATTTATATAACAATTATTTATTCCTCATAATTAGTGCATATGAGAATATTACATTTCTCTGCATTCAGTCTTTGTGCGATTTACTTATTACACTTCAATTTTTAAATTTCTAGTGGAAATTTAAGGGGATAATGAAGGGACAAAAATATTCTTTAAATAATGAACTGTTTGCCTTGGGAATCAACACGGATCAGATATTACTTTTCCCAAATTATCCAGCTTGGGATTTGCATTGATTCAATGCAAAGTTTAGCTTCTATAAACTAGCAAAAGCAAGCATCTCTGTCATACCACACAGCCTTGCAGTTTAACCAAGGTAATAAAATACAGTTTGCATAGCCATTTACATCGCTGCTACCATTAACATTCTCTTGTTCCAATAATATGCTCTGCCCTGCTCCCGACTTTCTGGAAGTCTACAATAAAACGGCCACAAAATATAAACCCATGTTACACTAGTTCGTTCCCTGTAAGATAGTACAAGAGTAGGGCATTAAGTAGCAAGGCAGATAATGGAGCAGTGGGAGAGGAGGATCAAATTGCCTCCTATAATGGAGACCATAATCTAAAATGTAAATCAAAATTAATATCACAGGCAGAACACTCGAGCTGCCATTCGAACCTCCTGACTCGGTTTCACAGCCTCTGAACTTGACAGAGCCCCGGAGTTGCCGTCTCCTCAGCTTGGAAGCGGCGGACGCCAAGTGCACTATCAAAGCAGAAAGCGAGGGAGAGAGAAGAGAACAAATGAACTTACTTTGCCCTTCAAATTTCCGTATGATTGTCCCCAAAAATGTGTTTTGTGGTGCCACATGCCCCCTGCGAACAGGCATGTTGACCCCGGTCTTCCGAGGAGCGCTCCCCGCGAGCTCCGGAGTTCTCCCGGGATCTCTCCTCGGCTAGAGCCCAGGCCAGCGCGCGAGCCGCTCTTTGTGGCAGAGCATCCTCTTTTGAAACCAGAAATCTCTTCCCATTAGCACCACTTCTAGACACCCGCTTTCCCCACCGGAGTCCAATCCATTCCCCTCACCTTCCGGAGGGGGCCTCGCACCGGACTGCCGCGGCGGAGAGGCTTTGGGGGTGGGGAGCGGGAAGGAGGCGGGGTGAGGGGAGCTGGCGGGGGACGGAAGGAGGGAGGGAGCGGTGGGGGGCGGGGTGCGGTGGGGAGGGGGCGGGGAGTCACAAGGGCAATCGATCTGTTTCTCTTCTCCCAAACAGCGTCGATTTCCCAGCGCAAATGGGCTTAACCTGGCGGTGGCCCAGACCTGTGAGGATGGCTAAGGGCGGGGGGGGGGGCGGTGGCGGGACGGAAGACTTGGGCGGCTTTTG
This sequence comes from Tursiops truncatus, assembly GCF_011762595.2. NCBI lineage: Eukaryota > Metazoa > Chordata > Mammalia > Artiodactyla > Delphinidae > Tursiops > Tursiops truncatus. The sequence goes on along the minus strand of NC_047040.1, from coordinate 68,723,541 downwards.
CAGGAAAGGGAGAAAGAATAGGAGGCTGGGGGGTGGGGGGTGGTTGACGTTTCTATCCCCGCCCTCTCCCTCTACACACACACACACACACACACACACACACACACACACACACACACACACACACACACACACACACACACACACACACACACACACACACACACACACACACACACACACACACACACACACACACACACACACACACACACACACACACACACACACACACACGCGCGCGCACGCACGCGCTGCCTTTATCCCGGGAGCTTGGGCGCCGCCACAGCTCGGATTACTCAAGCGTGCTTTAGCGGAAGCCAGCCAAGAAATCTCCAAAACTCAGTGACAAACAGCTACTCTGGGAAGGTGATCTCCATGGCCACCAGCTCCAGGGCCCCATTCCTGAGCTCCTCACGCCGCGGTAGCTAAAACACCCTTAGCTGCAAAGAAAAGACAGGTGGGAAAACGGTCCCTCAGTGAAGACTATTTCTAAGCCCTGGTGGCTCAGGAGGTTGAAGATTGAGGATGAACCACTGAAGGCTGCAGGTTGCGCCTCGGGGCGCAGCTCGGAAGCCTGGGCTCAGCGGAGGTGGGTGCTGAAGCCTGGCCTCAATTGGCACTATGTCCCAGCCCGGCGCTGAGCCGCGCCTCCCAAAGACCGGAGGCTGCTGGCGCCGCGCTGAGCATGCCCGGTTTCACTGCTTGAACCCCTGAGGAGTTGCAAGGTTGGGGGTGATAAGGTCTGCGTAAGCAACTGGTACAAAACAAGGAAGGAGTTTGAAATGGGCGAGGCTGGGCAAGAGGGGGCAGGAACAAAAGGTGGGTGGGGCTAAGAGTTACCAGCCTTGGTGTGACCTCCCATGCCACTCATCTCCTGAACACACTAGGGACACCATTCTGCTTTCTTCTACCATTTCTAAGAAATCACCTCGTATATGATAGGAAAGGGTTCAAGGGAGAGAATAGTCCTCTCTGCTCTTGCTTCTCAGAGCCTGCCAACACGGCAATCTCATGGTATACATACACTTCTGCCCAAATAGTCCTCCTGGAGACTTACGAAATCATATGTGACAAGCCATGCCAGGGGAGGGTGTTTTCTAAGTTGTTTCTCTAGTTTTTCATGCTTCTTTCCCTTCATTTATGTCATCTCCTCCCTTAACCAAGTAGTCAGCCCTTTCCACGCCCCTTTCTCTAAATGGAATTTGCCACCACTACAACCTACAGAACAAGAAGACAGACAAATCTCTTATTTCTGCTGGCGATAAGGGTCCTATCAAAACATCTACTTACATGATGGAGTTTTGGGTGTTCTCGCAGCCCATTAACCTGCTTTGCCTGTGCCTTGAGTAACTCGGGTTCATAATTTTTCAGTTACAACCTCGAAGTCTGAAGTGAAAAAAAATGAGAATGGAACTGCAAAGGGCTAAGAAGAAGTGAGTCATGTGGATTGTAATAAATAACGAGGAAATAAACATAACTTTTATTTATGCTCCAGAAAACTCAAGCCAAGGGGAAAAAAAGAAAAAGAAAAAAACAAGAACCTAAGCAATTCTCAATCTTTCCTATCAGAAAAACGAAAATAAATCAGGAACATTGCCTGGGAATGTTGAATTTTCCGGTTAGATTTACTTAAAAAGAAGAAATCTATGACAACCCTTAGGCTCTTATGGTAGCTTCAGCTTTCCTGAATCCATGAAGTTCCCTCTCTCGGAATATAAAAAGGCACGCTCCTCCAATGTACGGCTTTATTTTCTCCCCGTTTTCAGTAAAAGTAGATCTTTCTGTTTGCTGACTGCAGCTGGGCTTGTGAAACAAGAGTTCGTCCCCCAGGTACTAAACGTGTGGAGCTATCCATGGTGCTGACTCTGACTATGCCGTTAGCAACTGCTCTCTGTCTACATCCAGCCACAGACAATAGAACTGCAAACTCAGGCAAGTGTCCCTGATATGTTCACATAGACTACTTGTCTTCACTGGATGTCCGAAGAAACACAGAACTCTACTTGCATCCCATTTCTAAAATACCTTCTTTTTCTACTTAGCTTCTCAGCTGAACCCAAGCTCAAATGTATTCCTCCCAAAATGCATCAAGGACTCCAGAAAAAAATGAACAAACCACACATTGTGTGCATTGTAATTAAGGTTTCATGTACACTATAAAGGCATAATAACACAACACTAAGCTATGGAAAGGTTGTATGGCAAAATTTTGTGTTCAACTCACATGTAAATTCAGTGAATGAATATTGCTTTAAAGAGAAACGGGCATTTCCAAATGCACACATTGGAAACACAGTTATCTGTCCTATGACAAGATGCATTGGCATGCAGAAGGTAACAGTGCATAATGTCTCTAGTTATGAGTCTGATACAAACTTTCACAGATTATTGAGTCTGGAAACCCTTGAAATTCCACCTTAAGGGAGGGAAAGTGGCTTCTTCAAGAGGAAAAGCGACTTTTTGTTCCCCAAAGTATTCTTTCTTTCCCTACCACCTTCAGTGTGGTCTCTGTTCATTGGTTCTGGGTAATTACACAATATAATGGTTAAAGATCCATTGTCTGTGTTCATATGAGCAATCACTGTGGGCTTCACATTTTTTCCAAGTTCATTTAGCTCTAAGATTAGTTCTATTAAGGATTCAGTGTAAGATCATAGGACATTCTATAACCTATATATCATAATTGATTGATCTGAGCAGAAGATTAAAGGCATCCTGTTTCTAAATTACCCCAGTAATCGTGTTCATGCATTATACAGTGGTACAGTGGAGACAAGTACATCAATCCATATTCAGCCAATAATAGAATCAAACGAGAAGATGGCAATCATGGCTGCTTGCTGGCTGGAAAATCACCCCTCCCTTCAGTCCCCTTCTATAAAAATGAACTTTAGATTTTGTGTTGAAGCCAGGTTTCATAAGTTTTTAGCAATTTGGGACTTTTTTTTGGAAGTCCCAATACTGAACAAAGCACATAAGTTCCACTGCTGAAATCCTATCAAGTGTACAGATTAACACTGAACAGAGGACACTTATGGGTGAGGATAGAGAATAGATTCAGATGTATTCTTAAAATTACTTGTCTCTGTTACTTTAAAATTAAGTAGTTTAGGATTTACAGTATGTTAAAACTTTTTAACAATGCCTACCACATAGTAAGTACTCCATAAATTTCATACACACAAAATTATGTTTTGCAAGTATGCAAGCCCACAGAATTAATGGAGCCCTGCTTAAGAATCCTACGTTAGAAATTATTTAAGTATCGTACATTAATGCTTGAATCTTTAAGGAAATAGTATCAACCATTATGGGATATTTAAGTGACATTCTTATACTGACAGAGAATGAAAACTTTTTGGATCAAATAAACAATATAATTTGTTTCATATTTTTCAATAGCATAGAATAGAAATCAATGAAATTAATGTGAAGTTTTATCAATTTGGCAAAAATAGTCTAATGATCTAATGACCACAATGCAGCATTACAAATGCTGTTTTAATGTGGCCTTCTATGGTAATCCTGGGTATTATCGTAGTAACTGGGTCACATTAAACCTAAGAAACATCTGACTTCACAATTACAAGTTAGGCAAATTTTGGCCTGTATTATCATATGTAGCTCTACAATATCTTAAGAGGCAGAAATGTTGAGGGCATCCATTAAAATAACAATATTTCTCTGCAGCATGGATTAGTGAAAAAGGCAGGAAAAAAACTGGGCTCTAACCTTAAATTGCCATTTACAGCAGAAACCAATAAAAATAGTTAAGCCCTCTTGTTCAGAGCTTCATTTCTAAAATCAGTATAATCCCAATTTTCAGTTTTGTGTAAAGAATAACCAGGAAACAGATATAAAATGCTTAGTATAAACTCTGACAGGTAGTGAACATTTAAATAACAGCTGTTCTACAATCTAAAATTAGTAAACTAACAATATTAACATTAACATATAGGACTTAACTAATTTATATTAAGGCCATGCTAGTTGTGCGTGGTGGGGTGAGGGGCATGAAAAGTAAGAATGGGTAGGTGAACTGTACTCATACTCATTAGTCTAAGTGATTGGGACTGATATCAATGACTGTTCCTAACATATTAAAGTAACATATTTCGTTACAAACTTGAATATTCCTTCAGAAAATTTAGATGCTTTTCTGATAATGTGTTTTATATATTAGTTTTAATCCAAATGGCTGTTGTTCATTTCACCTGAGATACTTTTGTGATAACATACTCCACATTATAGTTTTTATCCAAATGGCTAATATTTGGCTTATCTCATTGATTACATGTAAGTCTTACTGTATGTTTAGACGCCTACTCTGTGAGGAATAAGGTGTTGGTAGACACTTCCCTAAAACATGACACCTATTTCTGCAAAAGAGAATATTTTCATATGTGTAGTGTTAATACATTCGTCAATAACTGACATTTAAAATAGCTAGTGACCAAACTGAGCTCTTACAATTTATGAAAAAATAAACCTAGAAATTTAAGTTTGTTGAAAAAAATATATATATATACATATATATGTACATATAGAGATTTGACTGGGTACCTGGGTAAGGTGGTTTTAGAGAATAATTTCTTGACACAATTTAATAAATAATTTAGCACATTGGTGTAAAAATGAGCCAGCTGTTACACATTACAGTTTTTTGAAGACTAAGATAGTGTATGAAATTTCTTTTATATCAGTAGATCTTTAAATTGTTTCTTAGTTGACAAATGCACTTGTATCATTACCCAGATTATTTCTTATATTCATTAAGCCTAATTTTAATTGATTCTTGAACTTTGTGGAAATATTTTTTTCCTAGAATTACACTAGGTTGGATTGCTTCTTTTCTGGAAGAAGTTTGCTTTAGTTATTTTTAAAAAGTGTCTCTATATCTGTGGACATATTTATTCTACTACAGAAATTCTATAATATTTTAGCAAATCTGTATACTATGAACCAGCTTTTTCCTAAACTTAAATAGTGTGAAAGCTATCACTTGGGCTTTCACATCTATTCATGATAGAGTAATGGGGTAAGGATTAACTTCTCACTTTTAACAACTATATAATTGTACAAAATATAGAAAACAACAGTGTTCAGACATTGGACAACAAGGAGTGCAGGAGACTGTTCTCCAAAAGAAGAGCCAAAACAAGGTGAGTTCTGTTATCGCCCTGGCTTACCAGCTAAGAATTTCCAGATCACAATGCATGAAGTGGGAACCCCATCAGAGCCCAATGGATTAAACTGAAGAAACAAAGTTTGGAGTCCAGGGAAATCAAGGCAGCTTGAATTTACAGAGCAGAATCATGGAGAGGAGGAAGTTGCACAGAAAGAGAAGTCCACATATCTGCATAGGTGTCAACTCAAGTTTTTGTCTGCCTACTGATTTTCACAAGTGTGTAAGGAAACTACCCAAGACCAAAGAGAGAAACTAAGGAAAGTACTGCACAGAACAATTACCAAAGCTTATATGGGAATGGGAATAGTTGCTATGCTACCATCTAAAGTGAAAAACCTACCATTGCATGGAACACTGGTCAGTCTTCATAAATTTATTGTGTTTATAAAGGGGTGAAATTAAACCTTAAGGAGAGACTGATCTACTAAGCTCAGAAGCAAGTCTCAAAGGGATTATATTGATATACTAATTATTTCCCAGAATAAAACCGAGATATATTTAAATGACTACAACAAAATCCAATACCACAAGACACAAAATTAACAATGTCCAGCATCCAAGCAAATACTATCAGGCATGTAAAAAAGCAGGAGAGAAATCAATCACTAGACGCAACGCAGAAAGGAAATGGATGATTGAACTGGCATACAGAGACATTGCACAGTTATTGTAAATATACCACCTATGTCCAAAAAGGTAGAGGAAAACAGGAACTTGATGGAAATGGAAGATATAAAAAAGATCCAAATCAAACTGTAGATATGTAAATATAACATCTAAAATTTTTTTAAAAATACACTAGATGAGATTAAAAGCAATTCAACGTTACCAAAAAAAAAAAAAAACAATCAGTGAAATTGAGGACACAGCAATGGAAACACTCCAAAAATCAAGTGATCTAATGTACATATAACTACATATAATTAGAGTCAGCAGGGGAGAGGAGTCACGATAAGACAATTATTTCAAAAGTAATGGCTAAATATTACTTAAAATTTTTGAATCCAGAGATACACAAACTTCAATAAAGTCCAACAGAAGAAAAATAAAGAAAACCACACCAAGACACACATTGTAATCAAATTAATAATAACATTTGATACAGATTTTTTTTTACTCTTAGAAACAGTGGTAAGAAAAAATGTATTCCATACAAGGGAGAATTTTCATCAGAATCTATGCTAGTAGATATATAATATAGCAATATTCATCAACTACTTAAAAAAATAACAACAAAATAAACCCCCCAAAAAAGCTGTCAATTTAAGATTCACTATACAGTAAAAGTTTAATAAGTTAAGGCAAAATAGAGACTTTTCAGGCATAGCCAAGAGAATTCATTACCAGCAGACTTGTAGTAAGATTAGTGTTAAAAGAATATCCTCCAGAAGGAGAAATCCTATCAGAAGAAAAATTGCATTGGTACAAAATAATGAACATCACAAGAAATGGTAAAACTGCGGGCAAAATAACTTTCCCCACAATTTTTAAAAACTTTTTTTAAAAAGATAACTGAATGTTTATTTGGGGTGTTTTGTGTTTCCATACAAATTTTAAACTTTTTTGTTCTAGTTCTTTGAAAAATACCATTGGTAATTTGATAGGAATTGCACTGAATCTGTAGATTGTAAATAAGAAATGCTGGAGAAGGAGTGGAGAAAAAGGAACCCTCCTACACTGTTGGTAGGAATGTAGATTGGTCTAGCCACTATGAAGAACAGTATGGAGGTTCCTTAAAAAACTAAAAAGAGAGTTACCATATGATCTTTCAATCCCACTCCTGGGCATGTATCCAGAGAAAACTATAATTCGAAAAGATACATGCACCCCAATGTTCATTGCAGCACTATTTACAATAGCCAACACATGGAAGCAACCTAAATGTGCACTGACAGATGAAAGGATAAAGAAGATACACCATATATATATATGTGTATATATATACACACACACACACACAAACACACACACACACACACACACACACACACACACAACGGAATATCACTCAGCCATAAAAAAGAATGGAACAATGCCATTTGCAGCAACTTGGATAGACCTAGAGATTATCATATTAACTGAAGTAAACCAGACAGAGAAAGGCAAATATCATATGATATCGCTTATATGTGGAATCTAAACAAGAAAAAAAAGATACAAATGAACTTATTTACAAAACAGAAATAGACTCACAGACATAGAAAACAAACTTACAGTTACCAAAGGGGGAAGGATGTATTAGGAGTTTGGGATTTACATATACACACTACTATATATAAAATAGATAACCAACAAGGACCTACTGTATAGCACAGGGAACTATACTCAATATTTTATAAAAACCTATAAGGGAAAAGAATCTGAAAAAGAATAGATATATGTATGCATGACTGAATCACTATGCTGTACACCTGAAACTAACACAACACTGCAAATCAACTATACTTCAATAAAAAAAGAAATAAATAAAATAACCCCCCCATCAACCAGGTAATCTTTAAAATAAAGATAATCATAGGATTAACATGAAAAAAAAGATAACTGAATATTTAAAATAAGACCAATAACAATCAATTTTAAGGTTTATAACAATATAGAATTAAATAATATTACAAATAACAAAACAAAGGACAAGGGGGGAAATGAAAACATATTTTTAAAGTTTCTTATAATACTTGTGAGACAGTATATTATTTTAACTTAGATTGTAATAAACTAAAAGTATATATTGCAAACCCTAGAGCAACCAGTATAAAAACAATAAAGATGTATAGCTAATCATTCAAACAAAGATAAAGTAGAATCATAAAAAAAATTCCAAACAAATACAAAAGAAGAGGAGAAAAGGAATCAAGAACAAATAGGACCAAAAAAATAGATATGTAATAGACTTAACCCAGTCATGCCAATAATTATTTAAATGTAACTCATCTAAACATTCCATTTAAAAGGCAGAGTTTGTCAACCTGCCTTTGACAAACTAACTATTGTTGGCTACAACAAATCCACTTTAAATATAAAGATGCAAATAGATGCAAAATCAAAGAATAGCAAAATATAGAGCATACAAACTAGTTTCAAAAGGTGGAATTACTATACAGTAAGTCCCCTACATAGGAACCTTCAAGTTGCCAACTTTCAAAGATGCAAACGTGTGTTCCATCAACGTCAGGTGTGAGTGAAATTTCAGGTTGCCCTCCATCCCCTATTGCTGACAATCATTCAGATCTATCATCTCCCACCTCCTCTCCCTCTTCCGGTCAGTAACTCTTCTTGCCTGTTCACTCGATTGCCAGACCCTGTATGCCACTGTACCTTTCAAGGTACTGTAGTGTAAGATTAAAAATGTTTTCTTTTTTGTGTGTTTGTTTGCTTTTATGTATTATTTGTGTGAAAAGCATTATAAACCTATTACTGTACAGTACTATATAGTCGATTGTGTTAGTTGGGTACCTAGGCTAGCTTCGTTAGACTTAACGAACAAATTGGATGTACAAACACGCTCTCAGAATGGAACTCGTTTGTATGTAGGGGACTTGTTGTATTATCAGACAAAGTGAATTTCAGAACAAGAACTATTACCACAGATAATGAAGGACACTTCATAATGACAGACATTAATTCATTGAGAGAATATAACAATCTTATTCACTTATAACAAGTTTTAACACATATGAATCAATAATGAATAGAAGTGATATATTCATACAATGGATACTAGTAGGCCATAAAAAGAATGAAATACTGATATATATACTACAATGTGAATGAACATTGAAACTATTATGGTGAGTGCAAGAAGCCAGGCACATAAAGCTACTTAGTGTATGATTCCATTTAGGTGACATGTCCAGAATAGACAAGTCGCTAGAGTTATGAATTAGACTTGTGGTTGCCAGGGACTAGTGGAGCGAGGAATGGAGAGTAATCTCCAATGAGTATATGGTTTATTTTTGGAGTGATAAAAATGTTCTAAAATTAGATTTTGATGATTGTTGCACAACTCTGTGAATATAATAAAAAACACTGAATTGTACACCTTAAAAGGATAAATCTTATGGTGTATGAATTATATCTCATTAAAACTGTTATTACAAAATTTTTAATCAAATAAATTGATAGAAGGAAAAGAAGAAATAGACTAGTCTGTTTTTATAGTTAGAAATGTCAACACTCTTCTTATAATAAAAGATAGAAAAAGTATACAAAAATTCAGTAAGGATATAGAAGACTTGAACAAACTTATCAACAAATTTAGCTATTTGACATTTGTTGAACACTCCACCGGAGAGTAAGAGAAATCACACTTGTTTCAAGCACTCAAGGAAAAATCACCGAGATAAATAATCACCAAGATAAGCTCTATAAAGGTAAAAATATTTAAACCATACAAAGTATGTTCTCTGACTAAATGGAGTTAAACTACAGTGCAAAAAGAAAGATATATAAACAGTCCCCAAATATTTAGAAATTTATAAGTTTACTTCCATACAATTATTGGGTCAATGTGATGGTCAGCTTATGTGTCAACCTGGCTACACTACAGTTCCCAATTATTCAATAAAACACTAATTGAGGGTTGCTGTGGAGGCATTTTATAGACGTAATTAAAGTTTATAATCAGTACTTACTTTAAGTAAGGAAGATTACACTATACAACAAGAGTGAGCCTGATTCAATCAGTTAAAAGGCTCTAAAAGCAGAACTTAGGTTTCCCTAAAGATGACTGAATTCTGCCTGTGGACTGCTGCTTTAGGGCATGCCCAAGAGTTCCAGCTTGCCCTTCCTTGATGGCCTGCCCTACAAATGTAGGAACTGCCTAGCCAGTCACACAATCACTAAGCCAATTATTTTCCCTTGCACTAAATCTGTTTTATATCCATCTATCTATCTATCTATCCATATGTTTATCTGGTGGAACCCACACTGATACAGTCAAGAAGAAATCACAAGTAAATTAGAATAGAATTCAAACTGATTGAAAAAAGAAAAATGACATATCAATCTTTGTGAGATTCAACTAACGCAGAGCTGAAAGGGAAATTTATAGAATTAAATGCTCATTAACCATTATCAAATCAAAAATCTAAGCTTCTCACCTAAGAAATGAAAAAATCAAAACAACAGCTAAAAACTGTACCAAACAAAACCCCTACGAAATGTGCATAAAGGAGGAAAATAAAAAATAAAAGCAGAAATAATAAAACAGAAAATGGAAAACCATAGAGAAAATCAATGAAAATAATAACTGACTCATTGAAAACAGCAATAAAATTGGTAAACTTTTAGCCAGATAGGTTAGGAATAAAGAAAAAGAAACACAAACTACCAATATCATGAATTAAAGAGGAATCAATGCTTCAGATCCTATAGACATTTAATTTTTTAAATTATTAAAAAAACTTTATGCCAACAAATTTACCAAATGAGCTGAAATACACACAACCTTGAATGACATAAATTAAGAAAACTCGCTCAAAAAGAAATAGAAAACCTGAATAGCTCCTTAAAACTTTCCTAAAAAAAGTTTATTTCAGTTGGCTTCATTGGTGAATTCTACCAAACATTTAAGGAAGGGATAATAGCAATTCTAAAGAAACTTTTACAGAAAGAAGAGGGAATGTCCCCAGATCATGAAAACAGCAATCAGGTACTGCAACCAGATAAAGAAATTACAAGAAATCTTAGAGAAATATCTCTCATGAACACAGATGGAAACCTTCCCTCACCCAAATTTTAGAGAACTGATTAGAGTTTCTCTTAAGAATTTAAAGTTAAAAAAAAAAAGAATTTAAAGTTGGTTTGATATTTAAAAATCAATCAGTATAATTTACTATATTGACATTAAAAAGAGAAAATGGTGTTCTTAATAGATGTAGAAAATTGACAAGATCAAATATCAACTTGTCATTAAAAAAAAAAAAAACTCTCATTAAGTTAGAAATACCAGGGAATTTCCTCAACATGACAAAAGGCATCTGTGAAAAGCCTCTTTCAAATATTATACTTAATGGTGACAAACTAAATTATTTTCCCCACTAAGATCAGGAACCAGGGAAAAGTGTTCACTCAGAACTTTTACTCAACATTCCATTGAAGGTTGTGGTCACTGAAGAAAAGGCAGAAAAAATAAATAAAAATCATACAGCCTGCAAAGGAAAAAGTAAAACTATATTCATTCACAGACTAAATGATTGTTTTGTCAGGAAATCCTAAGTAATTTACCAAAAAAGCTTTGTAACTAATCATTGAGTATATCAAGCTTGCAATTTACAGGCAGAGTTTTAAAAATCAGTTGCATTTTTATATGATAGCAATGAATATTTAGAAATTCAAATTAAAATATAACACAACTTAAAATAGCTTAAAGATTACAGAATACATAGGGACATATTTAAAAATTATAAATAAAGCTTATCCACCAAAAACTACTGAACATTACTGAGAGAAATTAAAGAAGACATAAATAAATGCTAAGATATACAATGTTTATAGCCCGAAAGACTTAGAATTGTTAAAATGTTAATTCTCCTTAATCTCTAGATTCAATAAAATCAAAATAAAACTCCCAAAAGAATTTTATGGAAATTAACAAGTCAATTCTAAAATTTATATGAAACTCCCAATGCCTAAAATAGTCAAAACAATTTTAAAAGTGAAGAACTCAGTGGGAGGATTTACATTATCTGATTTCACTATTCACATTATCTGATTTCAGTCATACATTAATGAAGACAGAGTGGCATTGTGTAAAAATAGACACAGATAAATGGAACCAAAGGGAGAATTCAGAAATTGACTCAAACGTATATGACTAATTGGTTTTCACCAAATGGGTCTAGATAATTCAAGGGAGTAAGGATAGTCTTTTCAATAATTGGAAGCCATATGGAAAAAACAAAAAAAATACTTGAACCCTTCCATCACACCTTACACATAAATTAGCTCAAAATAGATCATAGGTCTAACTATAAAAGCTAAATCCATAAAATTTATAGAAGAAAACAGTAAAAAAATCCTAGTGATTTTGGCTTAGGCAAAGATTTCTTAAACAGGACACACACAAAAAAGGCTACATTATAAAAGAAAAAATGATAAATTGGAATTCAACAAAATTATAAACTTTTGTTCTTCTAAAAAATGAAAAGGAAATTCAAAGATTGGGGAAAACTGTAAGGCACATATCCAATAAAGTACCAGTATCCAGAATATATAAAGTCTTCTTGAAAGTCAGTAATGAAAGGACAAAAATCAATTAAAAAATGGGCAATTGTTAGTGAGTAATGAGCAAACACTATAATAAAGAAGATACAAAGATAGCAATAAATACTTGAAAATATGGTCAACAATTTTTGTGTGTGTGTGTGTGGTACGCGGGCCTCTCACTGCCGTGGCCTCTCCCGTTGCGGAGCACAGGCTCCGGACGTGCAGGCTCAGTGGCCATGGCTCAGGGGCCCAGCCGCTCCGCGGCACGTGGGATCCTCCCAGACTGGGGCAAGAAGCCCCGTCCCCTGCATCGGCAGGCAGACTCTCAACCACTGCGCCACCAGGGAAGCCCATGGTCAACATTTTTAATCATTAACAAAACATAGATCAAAACCCAAAACTACTACTACTTCACCCCCAATAAAATGGCTAAAATTTAAAAAGAAATGTTTGACAATACCAAGTATTGATGAGGATGTTGAACAGCTGAAATTCTCTTTGATGGTAGCAATAAAACATGGTATAACCACTACTGAAATGTTTCTTACAAGTTATAAAGTTTCTTATAAAGACTTTCCTATAAAATTAAGCATATATACATTTTATCATGTGACCGAACGTAAGTCCAAACAAGGTCTTGCATGTAAATATTTACAAGCAGCTTTATTCATAACAGACCCAAATTGGAAATTACCCAAATGTCCAATAACTAGTGAATGGATAAAAGAATTGTGGTTGTGGTTTCTTCACACAACTGAACTCAGGAAAAAATGTAATACTCTATACTGATACACTAAACAATATGTATGCATTTCTAAAGCATTATGCTAAATGAAAGAAGCCAGTCACAAAAGCATACAAACTGTGTGATTCCATTTAAATAAAATTCCTCTAAAAAGGCAAGACTATACTAATAGAAATAGGTGAGTGGTTGTCAAAAGCTAGAAGTGAAGAGGAGGATTGAATGCAGAGGGACCAGAGGAAAATTTGGGGGATGATGGAAGTGTTTTATGTCAGGAATGTGGTGGTTATAATTATTCAGTTGCGGAAATTAAAATGAAAATAGGAGACTCAAACTTTACAACCCTCAAAATATTATCTTATAAATAAAAGAGTATATCTTAACCATACCTCATACAGAATGTAGTGGATAGACCCAATTATTTGTTGAATGAACGAGTAGTCTGAAGATCATTGTGCAATAAATTTGGTAAAAAATTAACAGTGTGTATTTGATGCATTGTTACTGATGAGTCATTCATTCATCTACTGAGAAGAAAACCCTAAATTCCCATTGAAAGGAAATTATGATATGTGTAATAGTTATAGACTATTTTTCAATTTATTTATTTATTTATTTATATTTTTGGCTGCATTGGGTCTTCTTTGCTGTGCACGGGCTTTCTCTAGTTGCAGTGAGCGGGGGCTACTCTTCGTTGTGGCGCACGGGCTTCTCATTGTGGTGGCTTCTCTTGTTACAGAGCATGGGCTTCAGTAGTTGTGGCTCACGGGCTCTAGAGCACAGGCTCAGTAGTTGTGGCGCACGGGCTTAGCTGCTCTGCCGCATGTGGGATCTTCCCAGAGCAGGGCTCGAACCCGTGTCCCCTGCATTGGCAGGCGGATTCTTAACCACTGTGCCACCAGGGAAGTCCCAGTTATAGACTATTAATTAACCATTAAGCCAACATATATTCTCTTTATTAAAGCCAACATATATCCTTACACAGATCACATTGTTACCATTCATTAATGCATTAGATTAAATTATCATAATATAATAAAATGGTATATTTAGTTTATTTTCCTTCATTCTATTTCTTGGCTCCAAATTTTAAGATTTCAGACTTTTATCACTTTATTTCTAGATCATAAAGTAATCTCCTAAATTGTTTCCTTGCTCTCAGACTATTATAATTTCAAACCATTCTACTAATTAATATCACATTCATATTCTTTGAAACATCGAATTTTTATTGTGCCCATACTACAGGTTTTAATAGCCTTATATTACTTCTTGGATAAAAAAATCTAAGTTCTATTTACTATGTAAAGTTCTCTACAATTGTACACTTTTATCTATCTATCCTCATCTTCTACCATAGCCCTATAGATTCACTATCATTTCTAGTCCAATGACAAACATCCTCCCTTGCATCTAGTGTTTAATGTTTCCTTCACTATCTCCACCTAATTTCTCTACAGGTTACTCAACTCCCACCATAGTTATAATTCCCTGACCACTTGAATCATTGTTTTACTCTTCTTTTCTGATGCCCAAGATGTATTTACCCCTTGCTACCCATTGGGGCACTTTCTTTGCATTGTTATATAATATTTTGAAACTCAATTCTTATAACTTATGAGGTAAATACTCTTACTTTCACCATTTTACAGTTGAGAAAACTAAATTTCAAAGACATTAAGAAACATACCAAGATCACATAGGTAGCAAGTAGCAGAGCTATGATAATGCCCATGAAGATATGGATCTTTTTAATGTGTTAGCTTCAGCAACTCCTGACACAACATTAGCCTCAAATAAGAATTCAATAAATATATTTGAATTGATTGAGTAGGGTTATTAAATTTGTCTTTATTCTGAAGGAGGGATTTCAGTTTGCGTCTAACTGGTTTTATAGCATGTTCGAGTACCTCTGGAAGAAAGATGGAGCTGTCCTACAAAAGCTTATTTGTGAGAGGGATTGAGGAGCCTCTTGGGAAAACATTCAACCTAAGTGAAAAAGCATGAATAGTTGATCTAGTAATAGCAACCAACGTCAAGAGAATGCATCAGCATTTCTGGCTACTATAATATAGGAAGGACAAGAAATAGAACTTTGTAATAAAGCAATTTAGAACTTTTTTTTTCTATCTGAAACCCTTACTGATAGAAGTAGCCTGTGTTTCCAGTTCTTAGAATATTTGTGTCAGTATCCAGAAATTTTAAAATCTACTTTTTTGAGATATAATTCATGGAAAATAAAATGCACCATTCTGAACTCTGCATGGAATTCTGAGGGGTTTTTTTTAAGTTTCATTTTGAGATCATTGTATATGCAGACTCACATATGGTTATAAGAAACAAAACAGAGTGATCCCATATACCTTCACCCAGTTGCTCCCAATGGTATCATATTACCTAACTATAGCACAATGTGTGGTCTGTAGAGAGTGCAGAATGGAGCAGGTACCTCTTGCCACGTTAGGGATCCCCAAGACCACCTTCAGGCTTAATGACTGACTAGAAGGACTCAGGATTCAAAGAAGTTGTTATACTCATTGTTATAGTTTATTACAGTGAAAGGATACAGATGAAAATTAGCAAAGGAAAAAGGTACATGGGGTGAAATCCAGAAGAACCAGGTGCAAGATCCCAGGTGTCCCCTCCCAGTGGAAAACCCATGTGAGGACATGTGAAGTGCTGCCAACCAGACAAGTTCACCCAAGACTTGGTATCCAAGGTTTTTATTGAAGATTTGTCACACAGGCATGCAGTGCTCATGCAGCTGACCTCAGCTACTCAGTCTCCAGTCCACCACCACCACAGATGTCAAACCACAGCATGGCCCAAGCCCTCAAGCATACAAGCACAATTCTTATCAGGCAGGATATTTCAAGAACTCAGAGGTCAACTTCCCAGGAGTCTAACCAAGGGCAAGTCCTGAAGACAGGCCATTCTTAGGAATGTGCAGGATTGGAGAAGCCCAGGTGGGCTGTCTTTGGTGCTTGACTAACCCAAGGTCTCTTCAGAATGAACTTATGATAATATAACGGGCTACTGAAAGAAAGAACTGAGATCTGAAGAGAGGGCAATTCCTAACTGTGATAACGACTAACACAGTGTATCATAGCAGGGATGGGATGCTTACTGGCTACACCAGATATCTTCAAGTGGTCTCTGAAAGTAGAGATGGATGATAGAAATGGAGCATCGTGCACAAGCCTCATTGTTCCAACCCATACCACTTTTTCCATAGTTTTTTATATTATTTTACTAATAAGCTTTAAATTTTTCGTTCCTCCTTGTGGACACACATTCATCACCTTGAAGACCATGTGCTATTTATTTCAGGATTCCTAATATTTGGCATATCATCTGGCACATAGTAAGTACCCAATGTATGTTTGTCATAAGAGAGAAAAAAGGAAAGCATATAGTATAAATGGATGAATGGATGGATGGATGGAAGGGAGGCAGGACGCATGAAAGGAAGGAAAAGAAGTAAGCAGGATCAATGGTTGGAACTGAGTCAGGACAGATAGGAAAGACAGGAGGAAATGAGGATAGGAAGGAGAGAATATTAAAAGGTTAACAGGAAGACAGAAAGAGAAGGAAGGGATAGGGGAAGCAAGGAAAGGATAAAGAAACAGATGAAGGAAGAGAAGTAGGTTATATACAAGGAAAGAGAAAGAAAAATTGAAGGAAGGGTAAAAGGAAGGAAGCAGGGGTGGAAGGAAATTTAAAAAAAAGAAAGAAAAGAAGAATGAAGGAATTAAGGTAATCATGAGCCCACCATACCCTTCTGGAAGATGGCCATCCCTGTTACTACACAATCCAACAACCATTTAAAACAGCACCTCCAAAACCCCACACCAACTGTTTCACCCCAATAACATGAAAGAACAGTCTTATTTCCTAAGTATCAATAAGATTCTATTTCTAAACAAATATAGACGTGTTTCATTCAGGTTGACATACAATTGTACCATATGCTTGGTATTATAAAGGTACCTAGAAATAATTTACTGCAAACCTGACATCCATTTTAATGACATTATAAGGAAGAATAAGCATGTGCATACAATAAAGTAAACTAATTATTGGCAATATAAAATCCATCCCACCTTGAAACTGCTAAATGGAAATATATATTTGCAATTAATAGCTGTGCTTGACTATAAATCAAAGATAATCATAGTTGCAAGTGGCTGTTACTATAGTAGTAAAATCTAGGGTTTATACAAACAACTTCATGTACATTCATGTTTGGTCTGAGTCCCCTTTTCCTCTTCAACCTTCTCTACACTGACTCTGAAGGGAACTTCCTGCCCATGGAATGAGGCAGGTGAGGGAACAAGGACTGTCATCTCTCTCAGCTCACTTTTACCCCTAAGAAAACTGAGATGGAGAGATCTGCTTTAGGTCACAAAATGAGTTCAGCTCAGTTCATTTCCCAGCTTTGTAACTAATATGTGAATCTCATGCCCTTACTAACTGCTAAAACAGCCTCCCTCTTCCAAATCTGTTAAATTTCTAAATTTGATAACTAATTTGAATGTTTCTTTTTAACCAACACCGCATATCCAAGCCATACTGCACATTCATGCACAGTTTAGTAAGGTTTTACAGAACTTTGGATCTGGAAATTCTCTGAGATGCTTTTACCCAATGTGAACATATTTAATCTTTTCAAAGACAAATTTTCATTTCTCTTTCTCTAAGTTGTCCTAAATGAATATTCTGTCTCTTTTTGAGCAAAATATAATTATGAAACTTATGACACTAATATTTTATTTCAAGCCTTCTACATTAAGTTCTTTTGCTGAATACTGTTAATGCATTATATACAGGGAGTTAATCTAAACAGCAAAACTGGCGTTCCATTGAATTAGTCATGAACATTGTTAGCCCTGGATAAAATTAAGCATTGGAAATAATTCTCATCCACTACTTACATTCTTCCTAGTGTATTTTTAAAGATTTACTTTCTTACCATTTTTTAATCTGAATTATTATTTCATAGCATAATACAACATAGTAGCAAATAATACTGGATCATTTTCTCTGGCAGATCATTTTTCACTGTCGTTTCTCATTATGCTATCAACCATAATCTAAAGAATACATTCAGGTCAGGAAATCCCTGCTTCAATTCTTCTTACTTTTGTTTCATGATATTTTGTCATGTACCATTGTGGAGCAAAACAGAGTTTCTTATACCTTATTCTGGCAGGCACTACATTACAAAACATGCTAAACATAAAACTAGGGGAAAAAAGACATCAAAATGGGAATTTTTCGCTCTAAATGATTGCTTAAATAGTCCATGAAAGAAACCACATTGGGTATTATTTTGTTCATGTGTAGTATTTTCTGTGTTGAATATGTTTTCATAATAACACTTCAGGATAGTCCTAGAATCGTTCACCTTTACAAAGACTTTCTAACATTTGTGTCGATATTAAGCGATGTGACATTGGCATTCTCCTGGGGGATTTCAGGATATCTCATCAACTTTGGCATTGCAACAAGACTAGCATAGCAAGTGATGGAGGGGGCAGTTCTCTGCATTGTGTGATTGAGAGTGTATCTGTTAGAACTGCAGTTGGCTGCAAGCAACAGAAAACTCTAAACTAATGTGCTTGACTCAGAAGTCTGTCAGTGTTAGCCCATAAAAAGCCCTTTTTAGGAAGTCCTGGGCAGGACAGCTCAAGTCTATGCCATTAAAGGTACAGCGTTATCACATCTTATACTTTTCTATTTTTCTCATGTTTGTTTCTTTATGGTTGCAAAATAGCCTCTAATTAGTATTCCAGGCACGATGAGTTAGGGAAAAAAGAAGAAAAGAGGCAAAAAGGGCATAAAAGGGCACACCCACGTGAATTTGCCCTCTCTTTAAAAAAACGAAAGTCTTAGAGATTCCACCTAGCAAACTATCCATTATCAGAGTTATGCATCATGGCCACCCTCAACTGGAAGGTGACTAGAAAGATTGTTAAACAAGTTGTGCTTGATGTCTGAAATTTTTACCACAGTTTCATTCCTCTCCATCAAATGCAAAGGCCCCAGGAAAAAATACACATGCTCAGGCTATGCAACACCTATACTCTTCTTTACCTAATTCCCAAAAGAAGATGTTCTGGCAAACACATTTTTCTAAGATGCTTAGTGACCCAATACATTTCAGAAGCCCTTAGAATTTCAATATTTAAATCAAAAACTCAATTGCTAGTAGCAAAGTCTAAAAAATATACTGCGAAATCATTTGGAGAAAATCCTATTTTTCAAATGTCCCACAAATCTTGTTACCTTAAGGCTCATCAAATCACATTAATAAGACATAAACACACACACAAAACTACTCTTACCTAGATTATGATTTCCAAACAGTTTCACTTTCTTTCATTCTGTCTGTTATACCAGGGTAGCATAATGATTTCTTACTATTCTCACCAAAACTCAATATCAAAAATTAATCAGCCACAAGGATCAACCACATGGTAACTCAACTGATATGACCAGTATTTTTCCTGCTTTGTCAACCTTGCTACGAACTGAACATGGTTGTATATAGCCCATTATGTGCTAACCAGGAAACAATAACTATAACTTGGGAAATGCAGAATACAATATATCTGCTGATGCAAATGTTTTGATTATCTGTAATTGTTCATAAACCTCTTTGGTTGTTAAGCTGTATCACTTTAAGAGCCATTACTTTTGCAGTGAATGAAAATTCAATTAAGGTCATAAAACATGTTTGTAAGTCCCTACAGAAAGTTTCTGGGAGAGAATAAATGGGTTAATTTAAGTTATAATTTTTGCAAATCTGTATGTTCTAACAAATAGTTTCCACTACTTCTGCCTCTTTGTTTTTATAATTAATTTAGTAGAGTCATTAACTGTCAACTTCCTCTTAACTCTGTTACTTGAAAGAGTAGTTCATAAATGTGCAACACTTATTCATGGGAGACATTCTTGCACTTAGGACATTTGACATGAACCAGTAGATTTCAAAATATAAATAAAATTTTAACTAATTTATCATTTATATTTTCTCAAGTGTTTGAGAAAGGCTACATTAAAAATAGAGTAATGGTGTTAAAGTATGTGGTACATACAAGTACATATCTTAACATCAGCTTACAAATATACACTTAAATAAAAAGAAAAACAAATACACCCAATTATTTACTTAATGTAATTCCTATGATTGAAGAACAAAGTTAGCTTTTTGCTTTTAGTCATTAAAGGGGAAAAGGCAAATGCGACCTGTTATGCAATTTTTATTGATTGATAAATAATTCAATATTTCAAGGTAAACCAATATTAATTGGGTATAAATTCTAAAATTAATATATGTTGCAGAAAGTCATTGAGACAACATGACTGCCGTTGACCATTGAGCTGGATCGGGCAATCAGAGACTCCTTACTCCCTTCCCTGTCCCTGGAATGTTGGTTCTGCCTATTGTCGCCATACTAGGAGCTGCTTCAAGGATGCAGTTTCTTGAGAGTAACGTTGTTGAGATCATCTGCACTGTGTATGTGTCTAGACCCCATTAAGGCCTCTATATAAACTCTTAAAATTCTGGAGGGCAGATGTAGAGACCTACTCATCTTGTGGCCCCCCAAGAGGAGCCTCATATGTAAGTTCCTTTGCTTGTTAAAACCTCTTACCTACCCATCTGGAGCGGCCTGCCTCTTTCTTTGGTCTTTCCTTGCCCTCCTGGTAGGGAGGTCAATTTCAAGTTTCACCTCAGGAACTCTCGAGGTTGCTAACCAACAATATATCATATGGTTATTTGTCTCAGAAACTCATACAAATGGATATAGAAACACAAAATGAGAGAGAAATTCTGGTCTGAGGATAGAGAAATAAGTCCTTAAAGGAATTACAGAATTTTTGATGAATAGAAGGGGGGGGAGGTTTTTACAATTGATTAAGTAGCTAACTGACATTTCATATATCAGCAGATTCTTTAGCAATTATATTTACTTGTTTCAAATCACTGATCTTGTAATGTATGATCTCCTTTTAAGAAGAAGCAACAGAATGCAATTATTCTGACTGCAAATAATATAAACACCTCCAGTTGCAGTGAGAATAAAGTGGTCTTGGAAATGGTCTTCTTCATAGTTGGACAAAACCGAACAGATTTATTTGTCCAACCAAAACATTTGGGTGAGCAAAAGCTCCCATACTTCCTAATATCTGCTCTTCTGTTATGTCATTTTCTCTTCCTGAAATGTTATCTTCTCCCATCTTAGACAACACAAACAAAGTAAACAACCAAACAAAACTTCATTCTGCAGGAATTAGATCAAATGTTTGTTTTTCCCCTGAAGCTTTACTTGCTTATGTACAGTTGGTATCTTCTTAAATTCCAATGTGTAGGGACTTTGAGTTATAGTTCTGTTTTCCCCCATATTTCCTCTAGAACTAGGTCAGAAACTTCTTAAGGATGTTGTCTAGTCCCTACATACCTTTTTCCCCCAGAGTATTTAACATAGTGTTTTTCCGTACTTGGTATACAATAATATAATAATTAGGTTGACTGTCTGAAAATAATTGATGATGAATGTGTCTAAGACCCTGTCCATGAAGATTCATTCTAAGTTCTTCAGTCTTTTTGTTCTGAATGTTGGATATTTTGATTAATAAATATCTACTGACCTTGAATATCTTAATAAAGAGGCTTTTGGGAAACTTACAGGGAAATGGTGAGCTAACTGGGCTTGATAAAAGGGGCCAACAGACATTCATAAGCGCACCAAAAATCAATGCTTTGAAATGGTAACTAAATTAGTGCAATTCTCATATTAACATTTGAATAAATTTTACAACTCCTCTTGGATTCATTGGTTTTTCATGGAACAACATAAGGAGACTATGTTGAGCATTAAAATTAAGGGACTTAATACCTAATTTTCCCAGCAAAAGTATCTTCATCAAAGAGGTAATGTATGGAGCTAAACTAAGCTGGAGTTTGGCTGGAGTTTAGCTGAAAGCTGAAGCACTCTGCATCAGTAGAATTTATTTGTATCAAAGTACACTCATGTGCACTTGAGTTTTAAGGTTGAGGCTCTAATCTACAGATACAAATCTGTACATGCTCATCTAGTATTAAGCAAACACTACGGGGATTTATATAAAATTAGTGACATTTTTAAAACAAACAATATTCTATTATTTTTATCATTAAATTTAAAAATTTTCCACATATACATTTTTAATAAATCTATCTACTATGTTGTACTTTGTCGCATAGGTGACCTTTTGTAAATCAATAAACTATTTAGATGAAGGTTTTGGTTATGAAATTTGAAATCTATTTGAGTGCATCTCTGGCATATACCAAAGTGTTTTATAGCTCTATCATACACACTCTGTATATGACACGTGTAATCTCCAGTAAGCAAGGGTTTTTTTGGCTTTCTGTTATGGTTACCACTATATCCTCACGACTTGAGGCAGTGTGCCTATCACATCAATCACATAATACATACTATATTAAACACATAATTGTTTTAAACTAATTACAATTAACAAGTACTTATAAAGTATATATGTATGTAATATTCCTATAGTTCTGCCAGGACCTATGAATGCTTTGCATGATACTGAAGTCCTTATTCTACTTGCCTCCACTAATCTATTCTCCAATATTTTCCACCCTGCTCTTTGCCCCTTGGGGTAGAACTACATGGACTACGTTAACAGGACTCCTGTCAATAAGAGCACCAACCAGAGTGAGACCAAGGTATTTATTCCCTCGCAAGGTCTCTTGCAAGGCTGACTGTCTCTCTCAAACAACAATCACCGCTCCTCTCAAGACAGCTGACTACAAAATATTGTCTTTCCTTCTGAGCTCTCGTATCTACTCTTTCCCTTTTATGTCTTCTTGCCTAGGGATGGTATTAACTTGCTAACAGTATCCCCAGGTTGCTTATGCTTCATCCTCACACACACATCTTATGCTTCATCTTCACACACACATCTTTGTAAATTACACTTTTTGTAAACAAACTCACTCAACTTATCCTACTATGTGTGTGCCATCTGTTTCTGGTTGAGACTGAGTGTATAGCTTAAAATCTACTTGAGAAAACAAGCTTATTAGCATATAGTAATCAACAGTATATAATGTAAAAACTATATGAATGTATCAGAATATTGATATAGACTAGTAATATTACATTTCATTTGAGAAGGGGACATTTGATCAGGACTAACGTGACCAGGAAAGGCTTTTTTGAAAGAGGATGGATTTGAACTACGTTTGAAGAAAGGGTAAAATTTGGATAGGGAAACTATCCAAGCTCCAGGCAAAAAGACCAACAGGAGCAAAGGTATAGGAGGGATTTAAGTATACAATTATTTTTACATGGGGCAATGAAAAAAAATCACTGGGCTAAAATCACTAGGTGTTGGCAGGGCTGGTTTCCTCCTCACAGCTCTGAAGGAGAGTCCTTTTCTCTGCCTTTTCCAGCTTCTAGA
Source organism: Tursiops truncatus (assembly GCF_011762595.2). NCBI lineage: Eukaryota > Metazoa > Chordata > Mammalia > Artiodactyla > Delphinidae > Tursiops > Tursiops truncatus. The sequence continues at coordinate 68,699,923 of NC_047040.1, read as the reverse complement.
GGCCACCTGCATTTTTTGACTCATAGTTCCATTCCTTCATCTCCAAAGCCATCACAGTAAGGCAGATTCCTTCTCATGCTACCATTTTCTGGTTCTCTTTCTTCTGCCACCCTCTTCCAAATTTAAGGATCCCTGTGATGATATTGGGCTCTACTGGATAACCCAGAATGATCTCCCTATCTCAAGATCAGCTAAGTAGCAACCTTGATTCCATCTACAATTTTAATTCTTCTTGGCTATGTATATTAATTTTCTATGGCTGCCATAACAAATTACCATAAACTGGGTAGCTTAAACCACAGAAATATGTCTTCTTATAGTTTAGGAGGCCAAAGGCCTGAAATCAAGGTGTTTGCAGGGTTAAGTCCTTCTGAAGGCTCTGGGAGAGAAATCATTCCAGGTTTCCCTCCTAGCTTCTGGTGGTTGTTGGCAATCCTTGGTGTGCTTTGGCTTGAGAGGTATCACCCCAATCTCTGTCTCCATCTTGATATCACCTTCTTCTCTGCGTGACTTCTATCTCCTTATAAGGACACTTTCATTGGACTTAGGGCCCACCCTAAGCCAATATTATCTCATCTCAATCCTTAAGTACCTAAGCAAGGATTTTATTTCCATATAAGGTCACAGTTTGAGGTTCCTGGTAGACATGAATTTTTTTAGGGGATACTATGCAACCCACTCTATCACATAACATAATATATTCAACCTAATATATTTCTGAGGATTAAAATGAGAATATCTTTGGGGGTCCATTACTCCATCTACCACACTCATCATCTCTCCTTTTGGAGACCATGGATGTGAGCTAAGAGGCAGATTCTGGTGCAACAGTGATGTATGGCATGACAGTCTAGATTACCTGGCCATGAAACATGTGTGCTCCGCCCTGCTTCTTTCTGACTCAAAGTGAACCACTTTCATCTTATGATGGATTGCTAATGGGTCCACCTGATTTTATGGCTTGATGGGCCTGATGGAACTCAGCTCAAGATGAGTTGCATGGTTGTCTGATGGCCCCTAATCAGGCACTCCGTCCCTACCAAGGCCCAGAATCACTCCAGAGACTAGTTTTCAATTGGTATTTACTTTTCTGCTTTGTCCAGAACCCCAGGAGCATGTGTTGTAATTCTTTTACCGGGGCTTGCCATAAACTCTACACAGCATCTTTTCTCATCACAGGTAACTCCCATATCGGAGAGTCTGCTGGGTCATATGTCCACAGTGGCAGAAGTTCATATGTTGCACCATAGTCTCCAATGTATTTGTCACTTCTTATTCATTTGATCTGATTAATTGATGTCATTAATATGGTGGATCAAATATCATGTGGAATGTCCAATTGTTTCAGGGCCCTTTGGACTATATTATGACAGAGATTGAGGGAATTAACATAGCACTTGTGCAAGATAATAAATATATACTTTATCCATCCAGAGAAATGTGAACTATTTTTGGTTCCCCTTCCCCATGGACTTGAAAAAGCATGCATTTGCCAGATCATTGGCTGTATTCCTGAGATTATTTTAATCTACTCCAGCTAAGCTGTTACATATGGCACCTCAGGTATAAATAAGCTTTTAATTGGTCAAGTTTGAGGTAATCTATTGTATCACCCTGGATCAGTCGGGCTCCTGTAGGAGTAAGACAGGTACATTAAATGGGTATGTGATGGGGATATTAAGCTTGCATACTTTAGATATTTAAAGATGACACTAATCTCTATCATCCTCTCTGGGATGGAAAATGTTTTTATTCATTATTTTGGCAGAGGAGGGAGTTGGCAGTTTTAGCAGCTTCCATTTTGAATTCCCCACTGATGATAGGTCTTACCTCATAGGCCAAGGAACCAATGTTATGGTTTTGCCAACTAACATGTGATGTGCTTTACAATTATACACCAAGAAACACAGAAATGATCACCAGTTCAGTCTATGGACCCAGATGAACCACTGTGAATGCAGTCTGGGTCAGGACACAATTTATCACCTGCTCCCACATAAACCTCTACATAATCAGCAGGCCATGGTGATGCTTCAGGTCCCTGGGTAAAAATGTCAACTTCTACGTGTGTCCCTAAGTCCTCAAAATGTTTGAGCATGCCTCTTTTTTGCCTGAGTAAATTTATATGTCACTTTGAAAAAGGACTCAGAGAATTATTACTGTATACACTTGCCATGGTATTATTGTGTCCTATCTCACGAGGACACAGATGTTTGCCAGTCAATGATTTGGGGTCTGAGGTGCAGAAACTGGGCAAGAAATTGTAACTTCTTATTGGTAGGTGATAGAGTTTTTCTCAGTCTTGTGGACATTCATCCTTCTATATATTAAGCAATACTCTTGTTAGCTGCCTATCGGTTAATCATCTACAGAGCTCCCTGCATGTCAAGCTTCTCAACTGTGACACTAATTCCTGTTGGATGCTCTAAAAGACACATACAAGAATGTTCATAGGAGTCTTACTTATCATATCCTCAAAGTGAATACAATCTAATGTATATTAAAGGTAAAATGGATAAATAAATTGTGGCATATTAACGCAATGGGGTAACACATGGCATTAATATTAACTGAACTACAACATAGGAAATCATATGAATGAATCTCACAAACATAATGCAGATGGAAAGAGGATGCACCCAAAAGAAACCCATATTTTATAGTTTTACTTACATAAAATTTACATACATTTATATAAATTATAAATGCATATATGCATTTTATAAGTCAGACAGACCTAATTCTAGTGTTTATGGATACATATTTAATTAGTAAATCTATAAAGAAAAGTAAAGAAAGATTTGCCATAAAATTCAGAACAGTGGTTACCTTTTGCAGGTGGGAAGGGTAAGGATTGAGAAGTGACAGGAGGGGGCTCTGAATGCTGACAATGTTCTATTTTCTCGACCTGTGAAGGTGTTAACATGGATGTTTCTCTGTTATAAATAACCTCTTTTAATGCACTTTCTATGACTATTCCCCCAAAAAAGGTAAAAATGTATTTACAACCGAGTCAAAGGAATACCACCTTAGACCTCTTCAAATGAAAATGTTTGTGTTCAATTTCCAAATTCCATTTTCTATTATCAAAGCTGAACCATTCCAAAACCTGTTTGACATCAGCAATTGAGTATGCACAATGCTTTCTTTTAAACCCTAGATCATAATATCCACTTAGTGCAAGAGATAATATGCTTTCTGTGTATTTTAAAACCAACCTCCAGGCATAAGAATTGGATTTTTACTTGTTACAAGCTGTAATTTTTTAGCAGGTTCAATTTTGAAGGAGATGGAGCAGTGGTTTGATACATGATTTTCTCATAGAAAATGGATATTAAGAAATATAAAGTGGTTTTAAAAAGCAGAATATCATCCCTTCATTTTGTATGGTTTTATTTCATCTTGTAACTTGTTAAAAGGCAGTTTCCAGTGTGCAAAGAAAAAAGTAATTTCTTTTTTTCTTTGTTCCCCTATCTGCCCTTCAGTTTAGGGTGAAAAAAACATAGCTTGATTCTAGAGGTAAGAAAAGCAGTAGTCTGGGAGTCAAGGCAATCTGGGCTAAAAAATGCCAAAGAAATCCATTCTGACACCAAGCCATTCGATGATCTCCTCTTTTCAACTGTTACTGATGGTTCATATCCAGTTTTTTTTAATTAAGTAACAAATCCCTCTTTTATTTTAGAATGACCAATGATTGACAGAGAGAGAAGAATATCAGAAGAGAAGAATATGATGCAAAAATAAAGAAATCTTGTGGTGACTTTGATTAACATCCAGACAACCCAGAGAGCTACATTTGCTCACTCCCTCCACTGGGAGCCAGGCTCCCAGTTTCTGACAACTAGCAAATCGTAGGGAAAGTGCCTGTCCTGACTACTGGTTAAAGCAGTGGTTCTCAAACCTTGCTGTGAAATGTAATCAACTATAATGTTTAGGCTGCCCCTCACAATAATTAAATCAGAATCTCTCGAAATGATACCCAAGCATCTATAGGTTTTAAAATACCATCAGTGATGCCAGATTTCACATCTAGTGGTTGAAAGAAAGTAACTGTATTTGGATTTAAAAGACTAAATTTTGGACTTCCCTGGTGGCGCAGTGGTTGAGGGTCCGCCTGCCGATGCAGGGGACGCGGGTTCGTGCCCCAGTCCGGGAAGATCCCACATGCCGCGGAGCGGCTGGGCCCGTGAGCCATGGCCGCTGAGCCTGCGCGTCCGGAGCCTGTGCTCCGCAACGGGAGAGGCCACAACAGTGAGAGGCCCATGTACCGCAAAAAAAAAAAAAAAAAGACTAAATTTTATAACATTTTGGTGCCAGAGGAAACCATTTTTTAAATATTAATTTGTGTGTTTAATATTGTATTTAATACAACACACACAAAAAATAATCAAATATATATTTCACTTAGCCAGGTATCCTAGCCTCTCAAAGAGGAGAGTTTAAAGATCATTAGAATAATTTCCTTGCATAATAGGAGTGCTAATTGAAGACACCCTCAGATCTAATAATAATAATAATCACAAAGATTATAACTGTCCTCATGATGACAGCAACGTATCCATCATACAGGCAGTGTGTATGGTGATTTGCATGCATTACCTCTGATTCAAAACACAATCTCACAAGGTGTATATTATTGTTACCATATTACAAAAAAACGCCTTGACAATTTTTGAACTTTAAAAAGAGCTAAGTATGAGTGAATACTGAAACAGCACAAATTATTATCAAATAAACTTTGGGAGAGCATCTCGGAATTAAAATGGGCCATGTATTAACTAGAAATGTGGCAGAAAACCTGAGATAAGAGTGGAGTCGACCAGATAAAATTTTATTTTTCTCTCCTGAATTGAAGTTCTACTGAAGGCAGTCTGAAATTATGTGACAGCTCCTCTGTTTCAGGGACCGAGACTTCCACAGGAAGGTCCCCAACTCACGATGGTTCCACTTAGGAGTTTTCAACTTTATGTTGGTGTGCAAGCAATATGCATTCAGTAGAAACTATACTTTAAATTGTGAATTTTGATCTTTTCTCGAGCTGGCGATATGCAGCACATCACCCTCTCCTGATGCTGGGCAGCGGCAGTGAGCGGAAGCTCCCAGTCAGGATAGCTACCAATTCACTTACAGCTATTCTGTTTTTTACTTTCAGTACAGTATTCAATAAATTACATGAGATGCTCAACACTTTAGTACAAAATAGGCTTTGTGTCAGATTATTTTGTCCAACTGTAGACTAATGTAAGTATCCTGAGTACATTTAAGGTAGGCCAGGCTAAGCTATGATGCTCGTTAAGTTAGGGGTATTAAATGCATTTTTCACTTATATTTTCAACTTAGGATGGGTTTAGTGGGATGTGATTCCATAGTAAGTTGAGGAAGATCTGTGGTTTGTTTCTTCCTCTATTTTTAGTGAATTGCCTCAGGTTGGCTGCCAGACCTCCAACCATTACGGCCAAACTTCAGGCAGCAGGAAGCAAAAAAGTACTGAATAAGAGTAAGGCCTTTCTTTAATGGCACTTTTTGAAAATTTTACATAGCACTCCCACTCATATCTTACTGGGCAACATCTATTCACATATTCTCACTGGCCACACTCAGAATTTTTCTATCTGTATAGCAACGTGCCCAAATAAATATCAGTAGTTAATATTAATATATAAATAACATCAGTGTTCTTATTAAGGTGGCATAGCCAAAGGGATACTGGGAAGCAATTAACACTCTTTGTCACAGACTAAGAAAAGAGAATTCTTACAGCAAGACATACAGAAGGTGACAAGACAGAAGTGTGCTGGCATCATCGAGCCATGTGAATTATTTTCAGAGACATTTTAAGTTGAAACATTTGTTATAGTGTGCTAGTATGTTTATTTTTATGAGACTAGATAAGAAAAATAGCCTAGGAAAGTGGTTCCCAGTGAGGGAGATTTCCTCATTCCTCCTCCTTCTGCCCCCCTCCCCAGATCCCTAAAATAGTTGATAATGTCTAGAGTCATTTTTGGTTGTCACAACTACAGGGGTTGCTCCTGGTATCTAGTGAGTAGAGGCCTGAGAGGCCAATATGTATCTTTTAAAGCACAGGACTACCAGCCAAATAAAGAATTATCCAGCACAAAATATCAATATGTAGGTGAAGGCCTAGATATTTTTTTCTTTTTCTTTTTTTGTCAAGAAGAAGGCAATATCCAAAATGTCATCAATTACACCAAGAACAGCAGTAGCAGCAGCAACAAAACAATACTGTTGAGAGTTGTATTAAAGAAAATATACAATTTGAAATAAAGTAAGGTGTCACAAACTCAAAGCCTTACAGGGACCAAAGATGTAATATGAATAAGAGAAACAGGCTGAGTGTAAGATGATAAATGGCAATTGACACTTAGCTTTGGTGACCCATAAACTATAGGGGGTGACAGGGACTATCCTTAACTCCTTCAACTGAAGATAACAAGCCCCATCTAAAGGGGGCAACCTTTGTTCATTCCTAGCCCACTGCTGCTGTATTAGTATACTAGGGCTGCATAAGGAAGTACCACAAGCTGGGTGGCTTAAAACAATAGAAATTTGTTGTCTCACCATCTGGAGGTTACAAGTCTGAATAAAGGTATTGGAAAGGCCATGTTTTCTCTGAAGGCTCTATGGGAAGAAGATCTTTGTTGTCCCCTCCTAGCCAGCAATCTTTGGCATTCCTTGGTTGTAGATGCATCAGTCCAACTCTGCCACAGTGATGTTCTCCCTGTGTCTGTGTATGTTCATATGGTATTCTCCTCTTCGTGTTTCTGTGTCTGTGTCCAAATTTGTCTTTTTTAAAAAGGACACCAGTCATTGGATTAAGGCCCACTTTGATCCAGTATTACCTCATCTTAATTTGCTTACATCTGCGAAGTTTGTTTCCAAGTAAGATACATTCATAAGTACCAGGAATTAGGACTTCAATCCATCTTTTGGGGAGATGCAATTCAAACTGCAACAGTTACCATGCAAGAACTTGGGCTCTAGGTTTGTCGGAAATTATTTTTCAAGAGAAGTTCGAAACTTAGCTTTTACGTTAAATCCTCAAATTGTCATAATTTGGCTTTTGAAAAATACGTCTGTGGGCGGGATACAGTTTTTGGCTTTGTTAACTTGCCACCTCTGTGTTGGTGGGTAAAGAGAGTATGGAGTATAACTTGCTTTTCTCCAGGAGCTGGTACCACAGAAAACTAAGAAAGGTAATGGTGGGAATAACCACTGTGGAGATGGAAATATGGAATTCCCAGGATATCTCAGAGGAAGAATTTTATGACTGATTAAAAGAAAAAAAGAGTCAAACATAGTTGTCATGAACAACAAAAGAATATCAACATATAAGTTAAACATAAAGATGTTCTAGGCAAAAGTTCAGTAAGTTTTACAAACTGTATAAACTTGCATCCAAGGACTCCTTTACATGGATAATTGACTTTATACATCATTGAAAGTAATGAGCTCATTCATAGATTAGACTTTTGGGAATAACACCTGCTGGATATTTAGCAGACATCTTAGCTTTGTTGATATGTATGCTAAAGGTATATACAATTTCACTTTCAGTCTGACATATTTTTGGAAAACATACACCATATCTTTTCTATTTCTGAAATATTTGAGATTTCAAAGCTTCTACATTCAGAATTGGCAGACAAAGTTAATACTTAACATTTTCAAAATCCATATGTCCACCCTTGAAGCCAAGTAAGGAATTAACTCCCCCGAATCACCTGGATGAGGAATAGAAGAGGGTGATTTCTAAGGAAACTACTACCAGAAAGATGGCTGAATGGATGAATGAATGCTCAGCTGGCATAATAACACATCTCTCCCTCCTTTCCTCCCTCTCTTTTTCTCTTCCTTCCTTCCTGCCTGCCTGTCTTTCTGCCTTCCTTCCTTTCTCCTTCCTTTCTCCTTCTTCCCTTCCTTTCCTCCTCTCTTATGTCTTTGCATTCTTATAACTATCAAGTGACTAGTATCTGGCTCTATTCTAAATACTAGGAATACATCAATTTAAAAAACAGTAAAACAAACAAAAAAAACAGTCCATTACTAGAAGGAGACGAGTCTACTAGCAGGAGACAGCCCATTACAAAACAGGATAATAAGTAACTACAGAGGCATGTACCAGTTGCAAAGGAAGCAAAGAAGAAGGATATTGGGCTGTTTGCATATGATATCTGGATTGATTTCCCAGGAAAATATGATTTGCAATATGTCATGAAATATGGGTAGGAGTTAGCCAGGTGAAAAAGTGGAATAAGGACTTTACTAAAAGAATGAATAGAATGTTTAAGCTATGATGAGGAGAATGAAGCAGTCAGGTCACTTGCAAACAATTTGATATGGTTTCCTGTTTATACATGAGTGTCCAGTGAAGCTGGGAAGCAGTTACCAGAACATATGCAGGACATGATAAGAAGTTTGGGTTTGAACCTAATAACCAGTGCAGGATTTTAATAAGGCAAGGGATAAGAAATGAGTGCTGTTACAAGACTATAGGAGAGGCAGCAAGAAGAAAGAAGGACTGAAAATTCAGCAAACCAGTGGAAGGATACTAACTGGGAGAGTTTTGAAGTCATATTGATAAAAAAAAGATTAGGTGCTACACTGAGGTCACAACAGTAGGGATGAAAAAAGAGAATGGATTTGATGCAGTAAGAGGAGATCACAGAGGCTGAAGAATATTAATGAGGCAGCAAATATGGCTAGAATTTAAATAAGAAAGGAGTATAAAATGTTAGTGGTTCAGAGAGTTAGAGTAATGACAAATATGTGCATCGAAGGAGAGATGTTTCCATTTAACGGAATGCTGGGGATAAATGAGAAAAGCTGCAGTGAACTGAGAGGCACGGATGGGAAGTGAGCGAGTGATTTTCAAAGCCACAGTAATAAACGTAAGAAGAGACATAACACAATAGCAGAACGGGGGCTTGAGGTGACCTAACAACTTTTTTTTTTTTAAGAGAGAAGGAATTATAGCACGTAAATGTACCTAGGGAAAAGAGGCGATATACTGAGAGGTTAAAAAACAATAAGCCCGATGAATAGGAACAAGGAAGAAAGGAGTCTTGATTTTAAGCTCTTTCACGGTTTACACGCTCCGCCCCCTTCCCCCCATCCCCCACCCCCACCCCGCACTCCTCTCATTGCACTTGAAACCACAGCCTTGTAGCTAAAAAAGAAATTCTCTGGATATTTTCAGGGACGTGCTATTAAGAAAAGCAATTTCTTCCCAGTTTTATTCTTCATCCACTGCATGAACTTTTGCCTCAGAAGGGAAACACTTGTCACAGGACTCCCAACTCGCAATTAGTTTCCTTTCTTTTCTTTCTTCCCGTTTTAAGAAAAACTCTTCTGTACTCCAGAATGAGGAGAAATGGCTCACTGAAACTACGGCCCCCTGTTCCTAAGGTAACTGATAAGACATTAACATAATATGTGGAGGTGGCATTATGGGCATAACGTTTTATTTTGGTAGTGGAGTCATCCAGGTATAACTTAGTCGTAGAGCCGGTCACAAATACCCTTTCTCGTCTAACAGTCACCATGGCAAAGGCAAATGTAAGTAACACCGGGAGATGGAACTACATATTTTGTGTGATTCGATTTTTCTTTAATTTCTTTACGGGAAATGTAATTTGATAGCAACTGGTGCTATGAAGGTGCAGATGGTGAACGTCAGGCAGATCTTATTACCTGCAACGACGGAGTCCAGCTTGCCTTCGACAGCTGTAATTGGCCTCCTCCACTTCTTTGGAGTTGGGGTAAAAACATTACCTCTGAGTCTCTGGGGTTTTTAGCAAGAAGAATGGAATGGTCTATTTTTCATTTATTACTTGGGACAGGAAACTAAAAGAGGAAGAGCTGGCCTGAATTCAGGAGAGACAGTAATTCTGGATGAAAGCCTTAACTCGCAGGAGAACAAACAGCCATAAAGGTGTGCATAATTCAGAGATCATTTTGTAGTTATGTCAAACATTTGGCAGGAGTCAAATGACAGGATTCTTTTAATTGGTCAGTTAAATATCCACACTGCAATTATTTCAAATGGTTCCGTGAATATAGAGCAACTCCCTGAACACATGGCACCCCCAAAGCCTGCTTGCCCCCAAAGCCTTCTTTCCTGGCATGGGGACTTAATTAAAATTGAATGCACGGCCGGTTCATTGCCTATTAAGGCTTGTGGGCAGTCCTTGCTATCTGATCTGAAAGTTCCTTCTGACAGCTTTCCACTGATGATGCTAGATGCTCGAATAAGATGTGCACAAGTAAGAATGTCTCAGATTAATTTTTTTCCCTTCACTCACACATTGCTAAATGAAACCCTGAAACAGTCATTTTTATGCAAATATAAAAGGTTAAGTTTCATTTTCAGGTTCCTCCCCCCCCCCCACCTGGATTCTACGGAAGAATACATGAAAAGTACTGTTTCATGAAGGAGATATTATTCTTTTTCAGTTTCTGTCTGGTTGGAGAGAATCCCTTACTGACAGCCCTTGACAGAACTCAAAATTCAGCACTTAAATCCCAAGAGTCAGTGCACATTTCTGTGGGGAAACATTTGTGTTCTTACATCAGAGAATTTACTACAGCTTTTTCTCTTTCAAAGTTAAAAGCTTTAATTGCCCAAAGTCTTTCCTGTAATTGTATGTATAAGCTTTAAAGTATAAAACCTCAGCCACCAAATGACGACTTTGATCATTTTAATTTTCTGGAATCAGTTTAATGTTTAATTCCTTTAATATCTGCTTAATATTTAATGAAGGACTCAGTAGGGTACATGGCACTTTTATAAACCTCCCACCCCAGTGAATACACAAATATGGATCAAATCACGAGAATAAATAGATCTCAGCAGAAGACACAAAACAGATTCATTATTTATTTAAACAAGGCCTCTCCCATGCCCTCACCTACCCATCTAGCACCATTAGTAGAAATCTGGAGTGGAAGGTTTAAGCCTGTGAAAAGAAAAAGAAACCTAAAACTATGAATCCTTCAATAACTCAGGCATCTTGAGGTGTTATTCCAATTTAATTTGGTTTACTTAGATTAAATAAAGTTATTCAATATCTATCATATATTAGGTAGGAACTGTGCTACGGTGCTGTAGATCTAAATGCTAGCAAGTATATCCAACTGAGATGGGTACCAAATACACCTCTCTGGAGGGGCAGTTTAACTCATTAAAACCCAACTATGTATTACTTACTAGTCAGCCAACAACCTACCAAAGCTTTAGATTTACAAAGTCCAAGTAGAGAATGCTGCACAAGTACCAGCTTAAAATGCCTTTCTATGGCGCTGAAAAAATTCCTACCTGAAGAGCTGCTAAAGACAGATAGGAAAAATACACCTAAGCGGCATAGGGACACCAGTAGTCACAGCTACTCTCTAGGCATAAAAGCTAGGAAGATCCTAGGAATGAATGCCCCAAGGGTATGGGTCATGTCCTGTTTATCCGTATTTCCAAATTCTAATACGTAATATGCATTTCAAACATGATTGCTGAATAAATGAATGAGTGAAAAAATAATTGCATGAGTGTACAGATTTGGTAATAGTAGATTGTAACCTGCTGAAATCAATTAATCATTTTTTTTCTCCTTTCCAATCCCTATACTTGAGCAAGTTATTTAACCTCTTTCAAGCATCAGTTTGCTCATGTAAGTGGGAATAAAAACCATACCAAACCCATAGCATTTTTGTGAGGATTAATAAGAGAATATTAATCAGTTATATGACACAGTACCTGACGCATATAGACTGAATTAGTGTTAATTATTGTGGATGTTGGTAATTGTTAGCCAGGACTACACCATATTGTCAACTGGAGAACTTTTTTAAAATGCCCAGGTTCCACCTCCAGAGATTCAATTTAATTATTTTAGAGTGAGGCACAAGCATGTGTCTTTTTTAAAAGCTCTACAGTTTATCCAGACTATATGTGAAGCCAGCGTAGAAAATTGCAGTTGGAGGAGAAACATACACCTACCCACAACCCCTCAGCACACACACATATTTTCTTCTTAAAAAATAAGCCATTCATTAAAGCCAGACATACATTTTATGAGTTAATTTTCACTTGTACATCCATCATTCTCCACATACTTCTGGGTTGAGTTACAATTTGGTGCCCTTTTCTCTAACAGATTTGTTCACTTCTTGTTCGAGTTTTTTGTTCACTATAACTAGACAATAGAGATCTCCATTCAATCTTCTGGTGGTTTATTTTTCTCTAAAGATCAATTTTGAGTAAGAACTGAGTACTCCTGTCTCTGTATTACGGAATTAGAGAAGAATCATGGTTCAACAATTCAACATTTGATGACTCAGGTTCCTAAAGACTGAATCTTTTAACTTTTTTCATTCTTCTATCAGCCTAGAGATATATGATAGTCTCTTTTTAGTAAGGCAGTTTCCTTGTCTAACTTGTAGACCATCTATTAAAACGGTTGAATTTCTATGATACCACGATCTGAGTATGCAGTTTTATTTTATTATACTTCTCATGCCTGAGACTATGGCAGACTTTTCAACCACAGTTGTTTATAAATCACTGTCTTTTGAAAATTAAACTTGAATTCCCAAGTGGAACTTACTTTGTAAAGAAAATGCTCAATGTTTGTTTTATTAAAAAATCAATTATCTTCAAATTTATTTTTTGTAATTTCTATATTATATAATATAGTCAATTAAAGACAGTTACACCTGTTTATGAGTAGAGTTATAAATAAATATACTGAATAAAATAGGCACCACTTCAGTATTTGCATAGAAGTATGAAGTTTGTTTTCATTACATTAACCATTTCCTGGACTTTCAAAATTGATTTTATCCATTTTATCAGATTCTCTCACATCTATTACATAAATGCTCCCTTTTTACTCTGAATTTCTTCTTCTAAAACATTAGCTCCTAGCATAGATTTTTTTTCCCACAGGTCCCTTTTCTATATTTTTTGCATGTCCCTGCTATTTTGAGAATGTTTTAGCCTCTGCAGGCTACTGTAAAGTGGTTACTAGGTGACACTTTCTGTTTTTCTCCCCAGGCCATTTATTGCCCTCTCTAACTTTCTTTTCTTAGATACTGAGTTGGTTAGACTCTCTTGGCACCTGGCAATGTCTTCTCAGTTCTGAGTCCTGGCCAAAACCCACTCACTTTTCTTGCCTACAAGCAATATGTGTTACATAGCTTGATTTTGCTTATGTGATCAGGCATGAATACTGTTTCATGAAAACACATACACATGCATGCATACACACACACACACACACACACATGCAACATATACAGGAAAGATCATATATTTATAAGACTGAGCTTTTATTTGTTGTTTTCTGCAATTCCTTCTCTCCTATAATAGCTGGATATATTCAGTTTGGTATTGTTCTGAGTTTTGTTTGCTTTTATTTTATTAAAACTCTCATGCAGAGTGCTAGGAATAAGATAGGCCCTCATGTACTGGTTGGATGGAACGAAACTAACTGTAACTATATGTAGCTTTAAATTAGGGAATTAGATTTACAAACATTAGTAACACATATTCTTCCCAATCAGTGTTAATATTGCAGCAATAAAGTCATTGCTAGGCACCAAATAGGAAATGGGGTAGCTTTGAAATTCAGAAGTAATATCTGGCAGTACATGTTAGGTAATCCACTGTCAATTCAGTTTATCTTAGAGGACCTACCTTCTGTACAAGTCTGATGACCTGCAAGAATCTTGTGAGCTTCATGTTTTTTTCTTAATAATAGCTGTTTGTAATAACTACTATCTGACAGCATTGTGCTAGGAGCTTTGCATAAATTAACACTAATCCTCTTATGAAACAAGAGGAATGTGTTTTATTTCTAATTTTTCATCTGAGGCCATGCCATACACCTAGCAAAACTCAATGCAATGTTCTTTCCCTCTTTCACACTTCCTCTGGGTGTCTACAGGAGCATGCCAAATTCCCTGAGGCATGTTAGATTTCAGTGGACATTCAAAAAGCAAGGAAGAATTGTCCCATCATTTGTTGTGATGTATTGAAACAAGTTCTGGAGTTGGAACTAGAATTCCTAGGTTCAATAATTTCCCAATCGGCCAATTATGTTTCTATTTTCTTATTTATGAAAAAGGGTTAATTAGTCCTATTTCCCCCCTTCTTTCCCTCCCATGAGTTTTTTGAGAACCAGATGCAGCAGAACATATACAGAAAATTGGTAAAAGTAGGAAAGTTGCTGTGAGAGTACAGTTTTAATGTTCTTACCGTAACAACCATAACAAAATGGTAATTATGTGACGTGAAGAATGTGTTAACTAGTCTTATTGTGGGAAACATTTTGCAATGATTTGTAGCAAATCATTACTTTGTACACCTTAAACTTACACAATGTTATATGTCAATTATATCTCAATAAAGCTATAAAAATATAAAGCACTAATTTGATGTTGAATGTACACACACGTGGACTCAATTAACTCCAATACAGAAATACGTTATTGTACATATGATAACTTAAATAGGATATCTATGTTACGTAGACACATAAAAAATAATTACGACAAATGTTGAACCTGAACCGAAAAATTCCTCAAACAGAAAGAGTAGGCCATAGAAGTCAATCCTCATAATCTGTAAGATTTCATTAAAAGCATAATGAATTAGAAAAATTTGAACAGCAAGAGTCAAAATGACATTCAGCATGATTATTTTCTTAAATACATATTATTTCAAAGGATATAATGAAATTCCTAGACACTGAGAAATACCATCAACACTTGGCTCCATCATGATGTAAAGAATAAAATTAGAGTAGCTAGCAATGAAGACTAGACACTAAAGCTAAAAGCAGTGATTTAAGTCATGAGGATTTCAGTTTGAAAATGACTTAAGCCACAAAGGGAAGTCAGGAACTATATCTACTTGATTGCAAAAATTTATTTATTACTGTATATTTTCAAATATTAGGATACTTGATTTCCTTTATTTACAAAGAGTGAAGGCATGCAAAATTAAAAACTTTCAACAAAGTTAATCCTTGAAATTTAAACATTACTTAAAGAAAGCATTCCGAAGTTGTATGTTAATAATTAAAGTAGATTTTTAACATCTTAGCATTTTCAATTTTTTTTTCAATAAAGATAATCATAGACAATTTCATTCCTTGTGACTTCTTAGGGCTATGTGTACAGTTCATTAAAAGAACCAAGTATTGGATATGGAAAATGCTTCTACTAGGAGTCTTTGAAAAAAGTTGGAGAACATGTGATTTTTATGCTATGGGAAATGACTTTCCATCTGGTCAGTCATCCATCTTTCTTTTGCTGTCTTTTCTATACTCTTGCCACCAGGTGGCAGTGAGAAAACACATAAGGCTAGCATGCAATTTCTCACATTTTAGTATGAAATGGTGGGGAAAAAAAAATAGGATGGAGGATAACACTGAGTTACTTAATCACCAAGGACCAGGTTGTTCATATAAGGATACTCAGAAGATACAGGTAATGCCAATTAATAGGTTATCCATACAATGACACATGCAGAAACATACAGAATAATTTACTTCTATTTAGACAGTAGAACCATTGTCAATGAATATAAATGCAATGATTACAGATACAGTATACAAGAGAATAAACTAATCTTGAAATTACAAGGAAACAGATATAGCCAGAAATCCATGGCTATCAAAACTATTGCAACAGTACTCATAGCTAAAAAGAGCCTCAAAGATCAAATATCCAGACTCGTAAAGGTCCCCAGATACTCAGAAGAAGAGATGCAGATGCCCATTCCATTCATTGTCTAAACATGGACACTTCTGAGAATGAAAGGGACACTATTAATTACATATTACAACTATAACCAAGACTACTCTGAGCAAATGAGAACATTGCCAACCTACAGACACAGTATTAACCCAAGGTTTATTAATTGCTTCTTGACACTTATATATATGTAGAAAGGAATAAGAATACTACGTGAAAGATTTCAATTTCAAAATCCTTCCAACCATGGAACATTCATATAAGAATTTGCTTCTGGTGAAATATGTTCCCTCTCTCCTTTACCTGTGTAACTCCCCCTGCTCCCTGCCCTGCTCTTTTTTTTGTTTTTCTATATCTCAGCCTGATTACTACTTTCTTTTTAAAAGAAAGACTTCCCTACCTTCTTAGATTAGGTCAAATCTTGTTATAAGCTCTCCTCAAAGCACCACTGAATAACTCCTTAAATCCAGTTATTATTTTAATGAGCTTTTGATTAACATCTATCTCTATCATTACATTTCAAACTCCATGTGACAGAAAGTATTTCTGGTTTTGATCAGCATTTATTCCCCAGCATATCTAGTTTGGCTTCAGCATCGGCATGTATACACACACAGACACACAAAAACACAGGCACACACACTCGTATGTATCTATTTAATAAATGAATGAACATTCCAACCTGCAAATACAAATAAGTGTTTTTTTGTTTGTTTGTTTGCAATAAATGTATCTGACTAAAGTAACTGGTTTTCCCAGTTACAGGATTGCAGTGAAAAACTGCAATTTCCTCTTCATTTCTATTTGCTGGAATTTTACAGAATTTCTTTGTAAAGGTAAAAATATCATTGTAACAGAAAGCCAAATCTGTCTTTAAACGTAAACTATTCTATATAATTTCTACAGGAAAGCATTTGGCTTCAGTTATGACCTTGTATGCAGAGAAATTCACACCCTACACAGCAGCAGTTTCATTTCTATGTGGTCTTAATTTCAAGGTAGATTCTTAACCCAGAGTCCAAGGGTGATTTCAGTGCTTTGCTGCTCACTCTGAAATTATAAGAGAGTTCCACGTATGTTTATGTGTACATGTGTAGATGTGTGCTTTTTTACTAAAGTGTAATTTTCACTAATTATTAAATAACTTGGCTATAGAAGCATACATTAGGATCATAATTAAAGGAGAAAATGTTACCATATGTCCCTATTTAATTAAATCACCCTAAAGTAAAACCGATGTTTCTGTGAGCAGTATATATGGCTATACAGCTCATTCTGTTGTGAATGTTATTTTTTAAAGTATCTATCTGGTGAAAGACTGGAGATAACACAGGAAAAGTAATACATTTTTCAAATATCAAGGTAATCTGAAATATTTTATGGCCATAATAAAGCTCTTACACTCTGGCAAACTTCATCTATGAAGGGAAGAAAATTTACCTTAGTTTTAGAACCAAATGCAAAAACACATTTACAGAGACTTTAATAACTTTGAAACTCTGATAAGTTTTTAAAAGACTCAGATGATATTCAGTGGGCTTTTTTTCCAAATGTAGTTATTTCATAATTTATTTTGATTTATCTATGGTATTATATTTAAAACACATCTCTTATAGATTATACATAGTTTTAATCTTCCTTTTTTTCTCCCTAGTCTGATAATCTCTACCTTTTACTTAGAGTGCATGGTTCATTTACATTTAATGTAATTATTGATATTATTATGTTTGTCTACCATATTGCTGAGGTTGAAGATGCCCCTTCTATTCCTAGTTGACTGTGGGTTTCTTTGTATGTGTGTGTGTGTGTGTGTGTGTGTGTGTGTGTGTGTGTGTGTATGTTTTTAATATCATGAGTAGCTTTTGAACTTTGTCAAATGCTTTTCCTGTATCTGTTGATAAAATCATATGGTTTTTGTCCTTTATTCTATTGATACAGTGTATTGCATTAATTGATTTTCACATATTTAACCAGCTTGCACTATTGGGATGCCACTTAGCCACAGTGTAAAATTATTTTTTTGTATATTGCTAGATTCAATTTACTAGTATATTTTTTTTGAGGATTTTTACATTTCTATGCATAAAAGATATTGGCCTGTAGGGTTTTTTTGTTTGTTTTCGTTTTGTTGTGATGTCTTCATCCAGTTTTGAAATCAGGATAATACTGGCCTCAAAATGATACTGGCCCAACTAGAATGTGTTTTTATATCAGGGAAATTCTCTCTTCATAGAAAGTAAATGTTTTCTCCTCTTCTATATTTTGGATGAGTGTGCGAAGAATTTGCTTTTATTCCTCTTTAAAAGTCTGCTTGAATTCACCAGTGGAGCCCTCTAGATTTAGGCTTTTCTTTGTGCATAGTTTGCTTGTTTGTTTTTAATTACTCGTTCATCCTCTGTGTTTGATATGGAGCTATTCAAATTTTCTACTTCTTCTAAGTCAGTTGTGACAGTTTGTGTCTTTCTAGGAATTTGTCCATTTAATCCAAGTTATCTAATTCATCGGCATGCAAATATTTATAGTATTCCTTTATAATCCTTTTAATTTCTGTAATATCAGTAGTAATTCTCCCTCTATCATTCCCAATTTTAGTATTTTGAATCTCCTTTCTTTTATCTTAGTCAGTCTAGCTAAAGTTTGGTCAATTTGATGATCTTTCCAAAGAACCAATTTTTGATTTTATTGATTTTTCTCTACTATTTATCTATTCTACTTTTCATTAATTTACACTCTAATCTTTATTATTTTCTTTTTTTCTGCTTGTTTCCAGTTAGTTTGCTTTTTTTTAGTCTTAAGGTGAGATATTAAGTGGTTATTTGAGATTTTCTTTTCTTTAAATATAGGCTTTTACAGCTATAAATTTCCCTCTACAAAATACATTAGCTACATCCTATACATTTGTTATTTTGTATTTTAATTTTCATTCATTTCAAAGTGTTTCATAATCTCCACTGTGATTTCTTCTTAGACCCTCTGTTTATTTAGCTGTGTGTTGTTTAATGTCCACATATTTCTGAAATTTCCAAATTTCTCTTATTGATTTCTAATTTTATTCCATTGTCCGCAAATACATACTTTGTATGATTTCAATCTTTCAAAAATTTTGAGGCTTCTTTTATGGTCTAGTATATGATCTATCCCGAAGAATTATCCATGTGTACTTAATAAGACTGTATATGCCGCTATTGTTAGGTGGAGTGTTCTATAGATACCTGTTAGGTCTTATTGGTTTATAATCCCTTTAAAATCTTCTGTTTCCTTGTTCATCATATGTTTAGTTGTTCTATCCATTTTTGAAAGTGGAGT
The DNA here is from genome assembly GCF_011762595.2 of Tursiops truncatus. Classification (NCBI taxonomy): domain Eukaryota; kingdom Metazoa; phylum Chordata; class Mammalia; order Artiodactyla; family Delphinidae; genus Tursiops; species Tursiops truncatus. Next base: position 68,680,846 of record NC_047040.1, on the reverse strand, counting down.
ACTGAAGTTTCCAACTATCATTGTTGAATTGTCTATTTTCTCCTTTAACTCTGTTGGTTTTTGTTTTATGTATTTGGGGGCTCAGTTGTAAGGTGCAAATTGTAATTGTTATATATTCCTAATGGGTTGACCATTTATATTTATTTTCTTTATTTCCAGTAACATTTTTTTGTGTGTTTTAAAATCTATTTTGTCTTGATGTTCATATAGCCACTCCAGCTATCTTATGGTTATTGTTTGATGTAACTTTTTGCATTCTTTTACTTTCCACCTTTTGTATCTTTGAATCTAAGATGTGTTTCTGGAAGATATCATTTTATTTTTTATCATTCAAAATATGACGTTATTTTTTAATATAGGCTGTCAGTGTCTACATTTTGGTTGTATTATTTAATCCTCTTATATTTAATATTATTTTTCTTATATTTGGATCTGTGTTTGTAATTTCACTTGTGTTTTATATGTGTCTCATGTCTGTTTGTTCCCATTCTTCCTTTACTGCTATCTTTATATTAAGTGAATATTTTCTGGTGTAACATTTTAATTCCTTTCATTATTTTTTGCTATATTTAAAAATTAGCTTCTTAGAGCTTACCATATACATCTTAACTGATTAGAATCTACCTCAGATTTATAATAATTTATATCCAGAAAGATATAGAAATGTTACTCCTATATTTCTCTATTTCCTTCATCCATATTACCTCATACATATTACATCTATATATGATATAACCCTTACAATGCATTGTTATGATCATTACTTTATATAATTATATATCTCTTAAAGAAGTTGAGATAGAAAAACCTGTATATATTTTAAAGTTTGTTACAGTTTACATTCTTATTTAACATTTCTGATTTTCCTACTTTGTTTCTGTTGATTCAAGTTACCATCTGATGTCATTTCTTCACTCTAATACAGCTTTGCCCCCTACCTCCTCCTTCATGCATGTATTATCAAATGTATTTCATTTCTATATTTTATAGGTCCAACAATTCAATTATATGTATATAGTTTTATACAATTGCTTTTAAAATTAGTTAAGAGAATACAGGAAAAGAAATCTATATTTTTATTGTGCAGTCATCATGGGATGACAGTGGTTTTACTTGGCTATCTCTGAGTATCTTTTTTTCTGATTTCTCTGTTAAACTGTCTGCTTCTGTTGGTATCACACTAGTCATTAGGCTCCACTAATTTCCAGCTGATTGTCCTATTGTTTTCAGTAATGCCCTGGAACACAAATTGCTCCACAGTTTGATCGAATTAAACCCAGGCTGCTTTGCAGAAGTAGGTTCTAGGCTAGCCAATGAGGCTTTTTTCTTACCCTAGTAGGGCTCTTCTTAACTGGCTTTTTTCCTACCCTAGTAGGGCTCTTCTTAACTGTCTTTTTTCCAGATTCTCTCTGGTAAACTAGCTAGCCTACAGTTTAGCTCTTATGGAGCTACTAGCCTCTTCTTAATTGCTTACCACCAAAATCTTCATTATTTTTAGGAGTGCCCTTAGGTTTGAACTTTCCCACACTCTGTTTCAAATGCAGTAGGTTTCTTTGGGGAGTACTTTGGATCACTCTGTTCTTATGGCCTGCCTCTCCCCCTAGGAAAAATCTCTGCAGTGGGTGTGGACACAGTGGTCTGCTTCTCTAGGAGCGACACCCTTAGGTTATAAGCAGTATATTGTGTTAGGGTAACTGGTTTTATTGGCTTGCCTTTCCCAACAGGGAACCTCTACCCTATGAGAAAGCTTGGGTAAGGGTAATTAGGGCACCAGTATCCCCAGCCTGGCATCCATCCTATGAGTGGAGACAGGTTGGAAAAAAAGGAATCACCAGTCTTTTGGCTACATTTACCAGGAAGTTAGCCTTTGCAACTCAAGGCTGGCAGTGGGGTATGAGAAATGCTGGAGACATATTTCTCTTCCTGATGAGATGCAATATCCCTTGACTAGGAGCTGCGAGAAGAAAGGGATCCCTTGCTCCCATCTTCTTGGCCACATTCAAACATAGGAGAGCTTCAGTCACACTGACATGGGATCAGGTAGGGAGCAAGTTGTGGTTCAAGTTCCAAAGACTCTGACTGTTATTCCCAAGATTTAGTAGATTTTCTTGAAAAAAAAAAAAAAAGTATCTTCATTTTCTGTGTACCCTTGGGAGAATTTCCAGAGATTTTAAATGGTTTGTTTTCTTAAAAATATATTTTTCACTTGTTGTTTAGCTAGGGAGTGAGTCCATGGAGTTCCACAGAAGCCATTCCAGAGGTAAAATTATCTTTCTCTGTGTTTTTCATTTTAAACAATTTCCATGATTTGTTTTCAAGTTCACTGATCATTGTTTTTTGTTTGTAGTACCTAATTTTTTCATGAGTCCATCCACTGGATTTTTCTTTTCCAAAATTGTGGTTTTTAACTATAAAATTTTCTTTTTAAAAAAATAATTTCCACTTCTCTTCTAAGAGTACTTATCTTTTCACTGGATCTGGCTTTTTTCCTCTACATCCTTGAACATGTATAAATAACTATTATGAATTTCTTGTCTGGATTCTAACATATGGGTCATCCCTCAGTCTCAACTGCCTTTTTTTAAAAAAAATTGAAGTGTAGTTAATTTACAATGTTTCAGGTATACAGCAAAGAGATCATTTTATATATATATGTATATATGCATATATATGTATATATGCACACACAAGATATTGAATATAGTTCCCTGTCCTATACAGGAGGTCCTTGTTGTTTCTCTATTTTATATATAGTAGTGTGTATCTGTTAATACCAAACCCCTACTACTTTATCCCCCCCTTCCCCTTTGGTAACCATAAGTTTGTTTTCTATGTCTGCGAGTCTATTTCTTTTTTATAAATAAGTTTCTTTGTATCATTTTTTAGATTCCACGTATAACTGATATCATATGATATTTGTATTTCTCTGCCTGACTTACTTCACTTAGTATGATAATCTCTACGTCCATCCAGGTTGCTGAAAATGGCATTATTTCATTTTTTTTATGGCTGAGTAATATTACATTGTATCTATGTACCACATCTTTATCCATTCATCTGTCAATGGACATTTAGCTGTTTCTATGTCTTGGCTATTGTAAACAGTGCTGCTATAAACACTGGGGTGCATTTATCTTTTTGAATTGGAGTTTTCATCTCTTCTGGATATATGCCCAGGATATATGTCTATTGCCTTCTTAAAATTATTTGTTACATTATCTTGCTTCTTCACACATTTAGTAATTTTTTTAATTTATTGCTGGAGATTGTAGGTGATGCATTAATGGGCAGTCCGAGTACTGTATTCTTCCTAGAAAAGGCATTGTGTTTTGTTCTAACATGTAGATAAATTATGTGAGATGCTCTTGAAACTGCCAGTTTTCCTTTTGTTTGGGGGCCATTTCAGTTTTGTCCTCAGTCCTAAGGTATCACTTTTACTCTAGGGTGGGGTCTTTAATCCTAAAGTCTAATCTTCCTAGGGTCTCATTTGAATGCCCAATGTACTTAGTGAGGTTTCTCCACTTTGGATGAGCCAGCATTTCAGCAGCTTCAGCAATGTGTGATCTCTGATATTTACATTCAAGTTTCAGTTGTACAGCATCTACTCTCTGTTAAGCCTCAATGAGTTTTGTCCTGCTCTTGCACAACCCAACACTCATCTAGGACCATGCGAAAACCAGAGTGTTTCTACACTCATCCCTGCACTGCTTCCTTCTCTCCATTGTCCTGTTGCACAAAGTCTAGACACTTCAGTGAGTCCAAACTCAGATCTCTGACTACTCAACTTACTAGTACTTCTGTTCTCTCCTTGGACACATCTTCCCTGTCTAGAAAATTCTCCCAGGCAGAACATTGGAAACAGTTGCAGCTCATTTTGTATTTCTCCTCTCTGAAGGGTCACAGAACCACACTGCTTGATATTCAATGGCTCAAACAGTATTGTAGGTTCTTACATGTAGGTTCTTACATTTTGTCCAATTTTGTATTATTTATGGCAGGAAGGTAAGTCTGGTACCTATTACTCCATCACGATACGAAGCAGAAGTCTCAGCAATTAGATATTTTAAAAGATTATGTTTGAATTCTTAGAAGATACCTGCATATAGTTAATACTAAGTCATAGTTTTTAAATAAATGTCCTCTCTTTTTACTACTTTTTATATTGGAGAAATAAGCCTAGGAAACAAAGTGGGATTGAGATTTAGAATTATAACAAAAGCTCCAAATTGTAGCTCTGTGAGCTTAGAAAAATGTATTGGGTGCTCTAAGCTTCACTTTCTTTATCAGGAAAAAAAAAAAAAAGGAATTACAATACCTTCCTTCAAGAGTAGCTATGATTCTTAATTAAGGTTGCGTTGTGTGTGTGTGTGTGTGCATGCACCTGTGTGTCTGTGTGGGTGTGCTTCTGTGTAAATACACAAATATATGTTATATAAAATGGTAGACTTTTAGGTATTTATTAGGAAAGTATCAACAAGGAAAAACTATTTCATGTGGGGGTTAAGAATGTAAAATATGAAGAATGACAAGCCTGTGTTTGATTGCAGATCCACTCTTCCTCATTCTGTGACCTTGAGTTACTTAACCTCCCTGAATAGTGGTGTTGCATATAGCAAATGAGCTAAAGGTACTATATACCTTAGATAAAAAGCAGGTATAAACCACTTAGTTCAGTGGTTGGCATAGAATAAGATCTCGATAAATTGTAACTATTATTCTAATAGTTAATTCCTCTCAGAGAGCATATTTGACTACTACTTTTAAAATCTGTCTTGTCAGTCCACTTTTTATCCAAATAATAGCATTTCTAAAGCCAAGTCCCAGGGAAAAGGAAACCTGTTAGTATATCATATCCCTCAGTAGGAGAAATGCCATAGCTACTGGAGGTAAAGAGTAACCACGGCATAGGGGCTGCATATGGGCTCTGGCTGTCATATTGTCAGGGATGCCTAAAGGGATTAAGCTGAGTTGTGTGGAACCCACACTTGATAAAATGTTCTAAAGTTTCACCAAGATGCTGAAGAAAGCGATGAGAGACTCCCACATTCCCTGAGTAATAAATATGAAATCCAAATATTCCCAGACTAGTTTTGGTCAATCTTTGTTTGAGAGTCCATCTTCCTGGTTGATTATCAAGAGTCAATAGGGACTATATCTTCCTCTCCAATTTTCCCCATTAAAAAAAAAAAAGTCTCTGCTATTCAGCCAATGGCTTAAAGCAAAACCATGAGTCATTCTTGATTTTTTTCCTTTACTGACTTCCTGCTCCAAACCACCAGTTCATGCTGCTAACTCCACCTCCAAATGTATCCTAAATCCATCTATGCTTTCTGTATCTATTGTTATTTCCCAATACACCATCATCTTACATGGATGACTACATGATTTCCTAGTGGCCCTTGGCACTTCCGCTCTTGTTTCCTACAATCCACTTACCACACGGCAGTCAGACTAATGCTTTTAAAAATATAAATCGTATCATGTCATACTCTGATTTAAAGGCTTCCGGTGTCTTTGAATTTCATTTAGAACAAACCCAAGCTCTCTACCAAGATCAATAAAGCCCTTGAGTCCTGTCCCGTCTACCTCCCTGATTTTGTCTCCTGTTACTCTCCCCCTCATTCATTACTCTTCAGTTATACTGAACTTTTGATTGTTTGGGTTTTTTCTCTAATTATAGTTCCTACTCTGGGACCTCTACATTTGCTGTTCGCTCTAACTAGAATGCTCTTCTCTCAAATTTAACTTTATTTTTTTACAAAGCAAGTTGCTATGGTCTGAACGTTTGCATCCCCCCAAATTCATATGTTGAAAACAGATCCTCAGTGTGATGGTATTAGGAGGTGGGGCTTTAGGGGTGCTTAGGCAATGAGGGTGGAGCCATCTTGAATGAGATTAGTGCTTTTACCAAACAGACCTGACCAAGCTCCCTAACCCTGTCCACCTGTGAAGATAGAGGAAGAAGTCAGTAGTTTGTGATGCAGAAATAGGACCCTCGCTCAAACACACTGACAGCCTGATCTGACTTCCAGCCTCTAGACTGTGAAAACTAAATTTCTGTTGTCTATAACTACCTAGTCTGTAGTATTCTGTTATAGCAACCTGAATGGACAAAGGCACTAGATGTGTGTTTTCTATCATTGCCATAACAAATTAACACAGACTAAGTACTTTAAAACAACACAAACTTATTAGCTTACAGCTCCATAGGTCAGAAGTCTGGTATAGGTTTCACTGGAATAAAATCAAAGATATCAGCAGGCTGCATTTCTTTCTGGAGGTTCCAAGGGAGAATCTGTTTCCTGGTCATTTGGGTTGTTGACAAAATTCAGTTCTCTACATCTGTATAACTGAGGTCCCCATTTTCTTGCAGCCTGTGAGCTGAGGGCTGTTCTCAGCTTCTAGGGGCTGCTGCATTGCTCGGCTCCCACCCTCTTTCTCCATCTTCGTCAGCAAGAGCAGATCAACTCCTTGTCTGGTCTCATCTCTCTGACCCACACTCCTGCCTTCCTCTTCTGTTTTTAGGACTCACATGATTAGATTGGGTCCTTCCAGGATAATCTCCCTATCTCAGAGTCCTTCAATTTAATCACATCTGCAAATTCTATTTTACCACATACAGTAACATATTCACAGGTTTTGAGGATTGAGCCATGGACACCGCCTACCACACTGGTTTATTCCCATTAGTTGGATCTCAGCAAAATGTGACCTCCATAATGAAATCATCTCACCCACATCAACATTCTCTACTACATCCCCGTAGTATATTTCTTTCAAATCATGTCTTTCTCTGAAAGATCTTGCATCATTTATCTGCTCACTTATTGTTATCTCACCCCACTGGGATGTAATTTTTATGAGGACAGATATGTTTTCTACTTGTTCACTTTCTTATCCCCAGCAACCAAAAGAGTACTAGGCATACAGAAGATCTCAGCAACTCATTCTGAGTTGACTGAGTGAATGAATGAATGAATGAATGGTTTTAATTGTTATTGTTCAAAACTCCATGGTTACTTTGGTGGAAACAGTTCTGTTAACTCTTGATGGGGTATATTATTAAACTCACTACCCAGTTATTTCCTGATCTATTCAAAGCCATTTTTAATTCCTTCTAACTGAATTTCTGCATTTCTCCTATTTGACTCCTACTACCCAAAACAGAACTGGAAAATGTTACATTTTCAATTTGCTTACTGAAACAGTAAGATATAATGCCTTTCTTATCAAACCATTTAAAATCTGCTTTCCTGGTCATAACTTTCCATTAAGTTTCTAAAATGATTTCAAGTTCTTGGACGTAAAAGTCACTGAGTCAATGCAAAATATTATTTTTAACTTCTTTGCCTAAAAGTAACCTCAAAACTGCTGTAACAGCTCATGTAACTGTAAAGGTATATGAAATCTCTCTGGGAATTATCAGTCCATGTTTAGCATAAAGGTTGACATTATTTCCCTTAATACCTTAAATATCTATTCTGTCTCAGCATATGAATAATTCTGTATCCTTAACTTTTTTATTTGAAAGCATGTTCTTTTTGCAAATGAGAAAAACTAGGCCTCATGGAGGTTAAGTTACCAGCTTGTATTTATGTAGCAAGTTACTGGCAGAACAAGCATCATAATCCAGGAATGCCAGCTTCCAGTCCAGTGTTCATCCCACTACACTCCACCGCCTCAATGCAAATGGGAAGCCACGCAATGAATTGCAAAGACTCATTTATAAATAATTTAAGATGAAAAGCAATAAAAAAGTCCAGATTTAATTTGTAAAGTGGCAAGGTGGTAGGAAGATTACTGAATGGCCTTTGTCCTTAACGTGTAATAACGCTGGCCTTCTAAATGTCACTCAGTAAAAGAACAAAGCCCAGATACTTCTAGGTTGTAACTGCAATCTTAAGACTAGTTAGCAACTTCAATTATAATTGCAGGACCAACTCATTTCATGTATAATCATTCTCGGCTCTGTTTTTCTGACATGATCTGCAAGCATTCATTGCTGCAGGTGAGCCCACAGAACAGGTGGAGGCAACAGCCAGTTTGCCCACGTCCAGGCTTGGCCAGGTTCTTGCTGAGATATCACACAGCAGCCCACACATTCACAAATACACACAAACACAGGTGGCCTCATTATTTGCATTCTGATCACCTTATATTGAACAATCAAGGGAACAAGTCTGGTGATGGTAAGATTAGAAATTTACTCAATACAATGTTGAATTAATGTCTGCATACGGCTTCAAGCTATGTGAAATGTCATTTCATTGTTAGTTTTCTTTAATTAAATACATATCTATTTATGACCTATTATATGTTTGGAACAAAACTGTTTTGAGTGTTAAGATCTCCTTTCCAGGTCGAACCATCAACTCAGCACAACTGATAACTCTCCTTTTTGAAATTCCATTTTCCTTTAATTCATTACACCTGTTCCTAATTTTCTCCAAAGATTCTGTCCACTCTTGGTCACCTTTTTTTTTTTCCTATCTCTTCTTACTCATTGAAATGCTGTTGACCCACAGGGTACTGAGAGCCTACGTGGCTTCCTCAGGCAAGCACAAATGAAAGCACTGAAAATACCACCCATAAACTGTTTAGTTCCCAGCTTTCTCTCATCCGCAGCCCACCTTCTTTTTATAGGGTCAGTTTCATTGGTGGCCTTACTAGCATGCCGATAGTCCCAGATGGATATCTTAAAGCTACCTTGAGCTCTTTGTTATGGGTTGAAATGCATCCCCCCCCAAAAGATATGTTGAAATCCCAATTCCCGGTACCTCAGAATATGGCCTAATTTGGAAAGAGTCTTTGAAGATGTATCAAGTTAAGATGAGGTCATTATGGTGTGCTCTAATTCAATATGTTTGGTGTCCTTATAAGAAGGCAGGGAATATGGATAGAGACACATGGTGGCGGGGGTGGGGGGATGCCATGTGATGACAGAGGCAGAGACAGGAGTGATGCAGCCAGCCGAGGAGGGCCAAAGATCAACGGCAACCACCAGAAGCTAGGAAGAAGCAAGAAAGGATTCTAGCCAGAGTCTTAGAGGGAGCATGGCCCTACTGACAGCCTAATTTCAGATCTGTAGATTCCAGAACTGTGAGAGGATAAAGTTCTGTTGTTCCTAAGCCACCAGGTTTGTGGTTCTTTGTTACGGCAGCCCAGGAAACTAATACATTCTTCTCTCCTATCCGGCAGCTTCTCTTTCCTATGTTTAATTGCTCCCCAAATCTCACGAAGCTTACACCTATCTCACTGTGAAAAAAATCAGGAAACACTTTTCTGATGCTTCTATTAATTTCAAACTAATTTTTTAATCCATTAGATCAAGTAAGTGTTTCACACATAATCAAAGTGGAAGGGGAAGAATTGGAGAGATTTTACATGTAGGATTAATAGTAAAATTATGGTTTATAAACATCCCTCCTCCATTTTTACCAAAGTTTAACAATATACAGGGGGAGAAGTTGAACCATAGTAATGTTTTAAAATCACATCCCAGGGCTTCCCTGGTGGCGCAGTGGTTGAGAGTCCACCTGCTGATGCAGGGGACACAGGTTCGTGCCCCAGTCCGGGAAGATCCCACATGCCGCGGAGCGGCTGGGCCCGTGAGCCATGGCCGCTGAGCCTGCGCGTCCGGAGCTTGTGCTCTGCAACGGGAGAGGCCACAACAGTGAGAGGCCCGTGTACCGCAAAAAAAAAAAAAAAAAAATCACATCCCAAATTAATCATGCTGTTTGGAAGCAAGAATTGCTAAATTCTTAAAGACTTTTCAGACCCAAATTCTGGGCTTTTACTTGTGAGTGAAATATCTTAAGTGTTCAAGGAAGTGTAAATAGTTTATATGTCTTAATACTGCTATTTGAAAAGCTTAATAATATAGTAAGACTGCCAGGCTACCCACAGAAATACAAAAATTGATAGTTCTGGAAAAGTAAGAAAGATGAAAACACACACCCTGGTTCTAGTTTGTTGATAGTAAATGCCATGAAAATGCGAAACTGTTTGGCAAAAAGGTAAGCAAACCTGGAAATGCTACATTAATTCCTCTGTAGAATTCAGGCAATGCCTTAGCTGACTCTCATCCAGAGATGATTTTGACATAGATTCTCTCCTTGGCCAAACTCTACTCAGGCTCCTTTGAGGTCTTTTTCAATAAGGCCTTAACTTTTGGACTTCTGTGTTCACCTCTGCCTTGTCCAATTTTAGCAAGAATCCTGCTAAGTCACTTTATCCAGAATCTCCCATCCTCCATATCTGACCACCTTCAATATCTAATCAGGTTCCTCATCTTCTTCCGTCCCCCATGTGACGTCTGATCACCTGACCTGCCTCCAGCAAGAATCCTGTTAGGTCAGTTTAGCCAGAATCCCCCCTTATCCTTCATGCTTCGTCTTAGTAATTTTTCATCCACTGACCTCTACCCTGCTCTTTGGCTATAAATTTCCACTTTTCTTTGTTGTATTCAGAGTTGAGCCCAATCTCTCTCCCCTACTGCAAAACCCCATTACAGTGGTCTTTACAACTATTGTCATAGTTCTTTCTTGAATAAAGTCTTCCTTACTCTCTTTAACAAGTGTCATGAATCAATTTCTTTAACATCTTAAGGAAATGAAGTTGCCTTTATGGTCAAGTTGCAGATGTTGCTGAAAATGAGATAAATCAGCAGTGTTTATTCTAATGACTAGCTCAAATCAGTTGCAATGGATGAATCATTATTGATGTATTATAAAAATGTATTGATCTACTAATAGATACCAGACTGAAGATAAAATTGTAAGCAAGACAAATTCCCTGCTTTCCTGGAAACTATATTCTGATGGGGATCTAAATTAAAAGGCATTGGTCCATTAGAAAGGGGTTGGGTGGGGAGAGAAAAGAGGATGTTATGAGGGGTTAAACTTAGATTGATGGGATCTTTAGGGATTCAGCAACTAGAATTTGGGGAGTGTGTAACAGATGATCTAGGAAATATGCTGATAAGGAGGGGAAAATCCTGCAGGTAAATTTGACTTCTGCAAAATTCTACCTAAGGTCTGCTTTATAGCTTCCTTCTTCTAGTAAGATACTTATGAGACTAATGTAAGCAATGAATTAAATGTAAGACATGATCCCTAGTCAAAAGGGCTTTACTAAAAAACAAAACAAACCAAATCCCTCAAAACTGAATGTGAATTTTTCTTAAAAGTCAGATTTGAAGAGTTATACATTTTGATTAGTTGGCCTCCTGTCTTTTCTTCGTTGTATCCTCAGTTCCATTCAAATGAGTTTAATATTTGAATACAGAATTCAAAAAGACCAAGAAATCAGAGCAGTAATAGATAAGAATGTAACACTACCTATGAAAAGACATCACTGCCAGACTACCATCAGCCGGTACTGTTTTGACTTACTTTCCCAGCAGTGATCATGTATTACACAGATGCACCCTTTCCCTGCTTTATAGATTTTTGGAAATTCGCTGGGGTCAGAGGAGTTAGGGGCTGGCCAGGAACAGCCAGCTAAGTTAATCCTCAACTTGGTTAAGGAGTGGCAATTTGTTGACTACAGATCTTACGTGCAACATAGCCTGTTTTCTGTTTCTTTTTTAATTAGAAAAAAGGAGCTGAAACAAATGGATTTTGTATCTACACATAAAATATATTTTGTCATGCATGCCTCAGCCATTAGAACATGGATCCGTAGTTCCACTCTCTAGGTTTGAAAATAATCCGCTGGTCATGCCTCTAAGGTCTATAGAGGTTGTGCATATTTACACAGTATTTGTTCCCTAAACTGGGAGAACTTTTGAATTAAGTATGGGTAAAATTCAACAAAATAAATTCATGAAATGTGCAATTCAGTGTACAGTGACTACCCTGGAAAGTAAGGAAAGAAAACAAAAGTCACCAAAGCTTTGTTAATTAGTGGCTGTGAATATTTGTTTTTCTATTCATCTCACCTGTCAATGGGATTATTTCTCTAATTAAGTCAGCATAATAAAATAAAACTCTCAATTTATAGCACAGTATAAAAGTAGGCTCTCACATTGAGTCAAATTAAGGCTTCAGCAAAAGCAGGTTGATAATTCAGCAAGCTTTCTCCATCGTCTGTTCAGAATGCCATAATTCAAACATGTCCAGCTATTTATCATCATGCATTTATGTCTGACCCAGATTTACTGCTCTTTACTGTCACTTTTCCATGGTTTCTTGGCTTGAATTGATAAAGAAAAATACCGAATGAAGACAGCCTTCAGCTCCCCTTCCCCTACCTTGTCAAATATTCATTTGGGAATGAACATTGCTGGAAAAATAAGCAAGCAAGGTCTGAAAATGTGAAATCATTCTACAAATCCTCTGACATCTTGCACTGTTCTTTTAGGAACTGCTTTTAATAGTTATAGGGTTAATGGGACTATTTGGTTCTGACACATGCCTTCCAAATTCAAAACCTGCTTGACTTGCTACTAAAATCCCACTCGGACCATTTTTTCCTTTCTTTTTTTTTTTCCCAAAAGATTGTTTGGGGGGACTGATTCTTCTTAAGTGGGTCTGGAGGGAAGAGAGTATTCAAGTGTTTTTCAAGGTCTGAAAAATCTAAGTCTCCCAGCCACAGGGTCCTTATGATACCTTTAAGATACCCCAGGGACAACTAAAGACTCCTTGCCTAAATCTATTTTCTGGATGCTTCTTCTGAGTCCCCCTGGAATGGCTCTGTGATCTGTTTGTAGTTCTCTACACTAATGGTACCTCCTAGTCAAGGCCCAGCAGTGACGACATAACAGACCGCTCACTTCCCTCAGCTCCATCTCTGCTGACTAGTTCTGTCAGAGTGAGTTCAAAAGACAGAGCTGGTGATGAAATTACATATCATTCTCAAAAGAAACTTTGAGAATGAAACATAAAAAGAAAGAACATATATTCTAAGACTCTTAAAACTGATTTGAAAACAAGATAAATGCCACTGTATTATGAAAATAATACATAAATTTTAAAAGCTTTATGCACATGTTTTATTCTGGCTGGGGCTTATATCATATGCTGGTGCATAACATCAGGGCTAATCAACTTCTTTGTTAAATTCCAGGCAGCTAATTCAAATATTCAAGATTCAACACATAGGACTCAATATATAGGTACATATAAACTCACTAAATGTAAACCTTAAAAACAAATACAAAATACATTTTGGGTAATTAAATCTCTTTTTAATCTACTTGAGAAATTTGCTATTCAAATTATTCCCAGGATGAATATTTCCATAAAAATAATAAACATTAGAAAATCTGTCACAATTTTAATCTATTAATTATGCATCAGGAAGAGTACTTTTTAGTCAAAAACAAATCTATTTTAAAATATTGCCTTGTTGACAGCAAAACTTTTCATAGTTATCACGGGTGACATTAAATAAAGCTGATTTATTTTAAAGTTGCTTTTTCATTACAGATTGTGTACTAATATTGGTAAAGAAAAATATGCTTACCTAGAAATGCTTACCTAATGCTAAGTTTCAAGGCACATATCCCCCATCCCTTTTTTTTTTAGAGAGAGATTGTATCGTGGAAAGCAAGTTGTTTTTATTTTCAACCAAATATTTAAAACTGAAGAAAGTAATTTTCTTCCAAATTTAAAAATACTTGTATTTGTCTTTGCAGCATAAGATTTTCAATAGGGCAAGTCTGGTCCAAATCAGTTTATCATATTTCTTCATGGGTAATGTAAAAGACATTTCACAATCATATTTCTTGGTTATTAAACTCAACATGCAGAGATGGGTGTTTGACAGTTTCTCAGCCTTGGAAGTTCATCTGTAAATTCCTTCATGCTTCTGTGTCTTTTTTCTTAGAAACAGGATTTTTAAAATGATTTCCACAAGTATTTCTACAAGTGTAGGTAAATGAGAGAAGCCTAGTTCTAATCTTTGTTATACCACGCTGTTTATTTTCTTTCATGGAACACTAAAACTTGGTTCTTGTTTAAAGTTTAAGTAAGATTCTTTCCTTCAAACTCAAATGCCATATTGTATACTGAAAATAGCACAAATAAAGGAATTATAAAAAAAAAAAAACCTTTGTATGAGAAGGGAATTATCTCTTTCTAGAAGAGACTCAAGAAATTACTACTATTTTCTTTTTCTTTTTTTTTTTTTTTTTTGCGGTACGCGGGCCTCTCCCTGTTGTGGCCTCTCCCGTTGCGGAGCACAGGCTCCGGACGCGCAGGCTCAGCGGCCATGGCTCACGGGCCCAGCCGCTCTGCGGCACGTGGGATCTTCCCGGACCGGGGCACGAACCCGTGTCCCCTGCATCGGCAGGCAGACTCTCAACCACTGCGCCACCAGGGAAGCCCGCTACTATTTTCATAGCGTATGATACATATTCATATGTAGGATATCTATTATAATATCTATTATCATTTCTTAAAATCATAGAAGTTCAGAACTTTAAAGGACCTTAGAGCCATCTTGTATAACTAACTCCCTGCATACCCTAGATGGAACAGCAAAAGGCTAGACCTTGCCAGCATTTGAACTCAGAACTTCTGACTCTAATCAATTATCCTTTCCTGACAGTACAAATTTGTGCTACATAGGAATAATCAGTATTAGAGCTGACATTCAATGAGCATCAGTCCCATGTCAGTGACTAGACCAGACCCACATTATCATTTATCAAATGAGATATTTATCTTATTTAAGTTTCTCTGAATCCTTCAGGATAATAACTGTCAGCTTTCATGAAAGTAAAAGTGAATGAAAACATATGAAGTATTATTTCTGTAATCTCTCCTACGTCCATCTACCTCTTCTACTTTCACTTGCTTATCTAGGCTGTTGACATCATACCTTGATTATCTCAGTGATCTCTTAACTGAGATCCTGTTGAGAGTATCTCTTCAGTTCATGCTATCCTATGCACCACACCAGGCTGATGTCCTCAAAACTTTGCCTGTACCAATACTCTCTTTTGGCATAAATCAGTATTCCCTGTAGCTTTCAGAATAAAGTTAAAATTCTTAAGTCTGGCATTCAGAGCTCTCCACCACCTGATGCAAACTCTATTTCCAACTTCATTTCTTACTGTTTTCCAATTGGTACATCATAATTGTCTGATCTATTCAATGCATCTTAAACATCTCTTGCTCATTTATTCATCTCAAGGATTCAGTTCCCCCTACTGAAATACATTCTCTCCTCTTCATTGATCTAAATTCCATCCATTTTCATGGTTTGCCTCATGACTCATAGCTCCTGGGTTCTTTATTGCATTCTGACAGTTATTTTAACCTCTTATAAGCTGCCACTTTCACAAGTTCCTCTCAAACATAACTGTACATCAGTATGACTTGCAATGCTAGTAAAATGCACATTCCCAGGCTCCATTCTAGAAATTGATTCAGTAAATCTGAGATAGGTTCCCAGAATCTGCATTTTTCACAAAAACTGCAGCTGATTTAGACTCTGGTGAACCTGTAACCAGGTTACAGGTTTTTTTTTTTTAATAAATTTATTTATTTTTGGCTGTGTTGGGTCTTCATTGCTGTGCGCGGGCTTTCTCTAGTTGTGGAGCGCAGGGGCTACTCTTCGTTGCAGTGTGCGGGCTTCTCATTGCTGTGGCTTCTCTTGTTGCAGAGCATGGGCTCTAGTCACACGGGCTTCAGTAGTTGCAGCACACGGGCTCAGTAGTTGTGGCTCCTGGGCTCTAGAACACAGGCTCAGTAGTTGTGGCACTCGGGCTTAGTTGCTCCATGGCATGTGGGATCTTCCCGGACCAGGGCTCGAACCCGGGTCCCCTGCATTGGCAGGCGGATTCTCAACTACTGCACCACCAGAGAAGCACAGAAACATCACACTTCTAGAAACATCACACAGTAGTTGTCTTGTTCATTTACTTCAATCTTAATCACACTCCTTTGCAGTCTGCAGATTTTCCATAGACATACCTCGTTTTATTGCACTTCACTTTATTGTGCTTCACAGATAAACTGAGTTTTTTATAAACTGAAGGTCTGCAGCAACCCTGCATTGAGCAAGTCTATCAGTGCCACTTTTCCCAGCAGCATTTGCTCACTTTGCGTTTCTGTGTCATATTTTGGTAATTCTTGCAAATTTCAAACTTTTTCATTATTTTTATATTTGTTATGGTGATCTGTGATCAGTCATCTTTGATGTTACTATTTGTAATTGTTTTGAGGCACCATGAATCTGGCCCATATAAGACAGCAAACTTAATAGATAAATGTTGTGTGTGTTCTGACTGCTACCCCATCTCTCTCCTTCTCTCCTCGGGGCTCCCTATTCCCTAAGACACAGTATTGAAGTTAGGCCAACTAATGTTTGCATCAACATGGATAGATTCAGAAGGTATTATGGTTAGTGAAATAAGTCAGACAGAGAGAGACAAATAATGTGTGTTTTCACTCATATGTGGACTCTAAAAAATAAAACAAACAAATAAATACAACAAAACAGCAACAGACTCAACAGACACAGAGAACACACTAGTGGTTACTAAAGGGGAGAGGGTGTGGGGAGGAGCAAAAGAGGGGAAGGGGATTAAAAGGTACAAACTACTAGGTGTAAAATAAATAAATTACAAGGATGTAATGTAGAGAATGTGGAATATAGTCAATATTTTATAACTTTATATGGAGTATAATCTATATAAATATCAAATTACCACTCAATATACCTGAAAGTAATATAGTAAGTCAACTATATTTCAATTAAAAATTAATAATAATCCTACAATGGCTTTCAAGCATTCAGATGAAAGGAAGAGTAAATGATGCAGCAAACTTCATGGTTGTCTTATTTTAAGAAATTGCCACAGCTACCCTAACTTTCAGGAACCAGACCCTGATCAGTCAGCAGCCATCAGCATTGAGGCAAGACCCTCCATTAGCAAAAAGAGTCCAACTCCCTGAGGGCTCAGATGATGGTTAGTATATTTTAGCAATAAAGTATTTGTGTGCGTGTATGCTCAAAAACATTTTTACAGTCATCCCTCAATTTTCCCTGAAAGATTAATCTCATTACAGTACATTTTTGTATTTAAATTCATAGGCCCTTGGATGTGGACTGTCTTTTTTTAATTGAATAAAGAGAACAGTAAAATACTTTATTTGTTCAATTAAAAAAAAAAGACAGTCCATATCCAAGGGTCTATGAATTTACAAAAATGTACTGTAATGGGATTAATCTTCCAGGGAAAATTGAGGGATGACTGTAAAAATATGTATAGCTGATTCACTTTGTTATAAAGCAGAAACTAACACACCATTGTAAAGCAATTATACTCCAAGAAAGATGTTTAAAAAATATTTTAAAATAAAGTATGCACATTTTTTAGACATACTGATAATGCACATTTAATAGAATACTATGTGTAAACATAACTTTTATAAACACTGGGAAACCAAAATATTCATGTATTTAGTATCTGTACCCTCTCATAAAATATAATCTTCTTGAAAGTAGGACTTTATCTTATTCATATTTGAATTCCAAAAGTGTCTAAAATATAAGAATTTTTTACTCAATAAGTGATGTTTTTAAGCAAATTGGTGAATAACAGATGAGTATCTTTCTTGTTTAAATGATTTTCTCCTAGTCACATTTTGAAAACAAGAATAGGAACTATTAATATTATTTTGTCACAAATTTTTTGTTTCCATCCTCAGTTTGAAAAATGTTCCTTCAGCTATAATGGATTATATCACGTAATAGACGCTATGATGCATCATGTCAATCATATATTTTTTTTTTTTTTTTTTGTCAATCATATTTTTGAGTGAAGGATATTTTCCCTAGCTGCTGGAAGATGCCTTCAAATTCAGTCCTCTTTTACAATAGCCTTGGTTGATGAAAATTGCTCCATTTAACTTCATAGCTTCTTCCAGGGAAAGACTTATCTACAAAGGGGTAAAAAGCCCCCCTTGTCCCAAGCTGATAGAACTCTGATGGACCATTACACTTCCAGAACTTCCCATCGTGTCAGCTTAGGCTTTTGTTGGAACTTCCTCCCAGCTCCACTTTTCCCTATGTCTAATCACACTTTATTTCCTGAATTTCTCTCTACATATGTCGATCCCAAGTGCACTCCGTATAAACCTGCTTCTGCACATGAATCTTGATCTCAGAGTCAGCTTCCCAAGGCAACCAACCTGCTATACTGGTAGTGGTCAGAGAAACCAGGCACTGACTGGGATTTTGAAGCTGGATCACCTATCCCTATCTGGTGATGGAAATGAGGAGTCTATCATTGGCAGTAGGTGAGCACAGACAGTCCCTGAGCACAGATTAGCAATGCAATTATTAAAACTTTCATCAGCAGAAAACTGGAATGTCACACTGTGAAGAGACTGCATTAGCTTTGGGCAATGCGTTAGACGTTTGAGAATATGGGTGAAATGGTAACCGCAGGACACTGGAATTGGGTTGCTCTTGATAAGCTCTATCAACCTTCTGGAAAAAAAAAAAAACAAGCTAAGAGTGATTAATAAGCAAATTAAAAGCTAAGTAGCGGGGCTTCCCTGGTGACGCAGTGGTTGAGAGTCCGCCTGCCGATGCAGGGGACACGGGTTCGTGTCCTGGTCTGGGAAGATCCCACATGCCGCGGAGCGGCTGGGCCCGTGAGCCATGGCCGCTGAGCCTGCGCGTCCGGAGCCTGTGCTCCGCAACGGGAGAGGCCACGGCAGTGAGAGGCCCGCGTACCGCAAAAGAAAAAAAAAAAAAAATGAGGACCAGGCCCAGAACCGAACTGTAAGAGTACCAAGCTCCAAAATAAGATTAAATTCCCAGTCAAGGTAGATGTGCTATGCCAAGGTTAGGGTCTTTGTCAGGAAAGAATAAGGCAATGATACCTGGAATGGGGATACCTGGGGTGATAGGAAGATCTAAAAATCTTGAATCTCCAGATTTCCCTGAACCCTCTGAACTTGAAGAAATGGCCCATTAATCTTATTAGGATTAAAAATCCCCTTTTTCTACACAAAATCCATGTGTATCTTTCCTAAAAAGCAACATGTCTTCAGGATCTACCTTCTCCCCACCTTCTGGCCACCAAGAAAATAATTTAGGCAAAAAGTTACAACAACCCAGGCAGGGAAATGCTAGGTCTACTAAGGGAGAAAAGATATTAAACTTCAAAGAAACACTTGGACCTGACCAACATGTACCAGTATGAGGTGGAAGAGTATGCTTGAGACTGGATTCTGAGGGTACTGAACCAAGAGGGAGGGTAGAAAATAAATTTGGTTGGTACTCTTCAATAATATAGAATGTATCACCCTGGTGAGGACCCTGGGAAATGATGTGAACACATGGGTAAGATGACACTTACTAGCATGCCCCTTAGATGGCCATTCTAAGTGAGGTGGCGATGTTAGAAACGTCATGGCAGATACGGGACTAAGAGATGAAAGTCTTAGAGATATGGGTATGTTAGAGGGGACATATTATAGAAGGTTAGAAATCCCATTAGACTATTTTGTTCCATGGAAGGGCCAGTGGACTCACCATTTACCAAAACATTTAATGAATATGCTGGTCAGACTGCTCCCAACATCACTGAGAAGTTCATCTATTGCTTTCCTCCTAGGCCAGGTGAGTGGAAAATACCATTCCAGAACTGAGATCACCAACAGCACTGGGGATGATAGGATCAAACCCAGTAGAGACCAGGTGGCAGCACATAAGCATCAGAAGGCAGATGAGTACATTTGCCGTAAAGAGCATTAAGACTGCAGTCAAAAAAAAAAGACTGCAGTCAAGTCCTCAAAGACATAGAAAACAAACTTATGGTTACCAAAGGGAAAGGGGGCGGATAAATTAGGAGTTTGGGATTAGCAGATACAAACTACTATATATAAAATTAATGAACAGGGAAATATATTCAATATCCTATAATAAACCATAATGGAAAAGAATATTTAAAAGATTATATATATATATAACTGAATCACTTTGCTGTGCACCAGAAACTAACATAACATCGTAAATCAACTACCCCTCAATTAAAAAAAAAAATAGATTGGAGTCAAGTCAAAGGTCCAAGGAAGACAAGTCACAGAGAATTATGGAGATGATTAATAGAATACAGCATCCCAAGGGGAATAATAGACAGGTAGCCAAAAAGTACTGTATTACTCAATCTATAAAATCAATGATAAAAAATCAGGAAGCTGAGAGTAAGGGTAAATATACTGATAAAAGTTCACAATGTCTTAGCCAGTTTCCACCTCAGAGCCAGGTTTTGAACCTCAAACCTAATGACTGAAAAAGAGACTAGATCACCAGGAGAAAGAGCCCTGCCAAGTCCCAGCAATTGTACATGACTGTAATTCCCAAGTTTTATCTCAAACTTGGGTATCTCAAAAAGGTATCTCAAAAAGGTATTTTTATCTCAAAAAGGTATTTACTAAGGTAACTGTACACTAAGCAAAGAGGGATACCTAACATTTCAAGAACTGTTGGATACAGGTCTGAGATGATATGATACCCTGAGACCTGAAGTATATTATGGCCCATCTGTTATAGTGGGGTATATGAGGGTAGATAATAAACGGGGTTCTGGCCCAGCCATAGTTCACAGTGGGTCCACTGTATTTGCAGACTCACCCAATGGTAGTTTCTGGAGTCCCCAAATGTATGATGGTTACATTTCCTGCTTGGCACCATCCCATTATACTAGGTTCTTGGCCTGTGATGTAGGAGCTATAAAGGCCAAGTAGATATCTCTGAAACTGCTCCACCTATACTCCTTGCTAGGATAGTAAATAAATCACAATATCCCATGGCAGGAGAATAGCAGAAATTAGCATCACTCTTAAATACTAAAAGATGCAAGAGTGACAGCTGTCATCTTTTTTCTGTTTAATACATGTATTGTCCCCACACACACACACAAAAAAAGCAAAACCAAAGGCAACAAATATTGAAGAATAAAGTGAATTACTGTAAACTCAAGAAAATAGTAGTCCCAATTATTGCTGTGGAGCCAGATGCAGTAGTATTTGCTGGAACAAATTTGCATGACCTTAGGAACTTGGTAAATGGCCATTGATTTGATCTGGTGAATGTTTTCTTTTGTGTCTTTGTCAGAAGAAAGGAACAGATAACAGAATATATTTGCAGTTTTGCTCTAGGGCTATGAAAGCTATTCTTTCCTCTGTCATGACATAGTTTGAAGAAATCCAGGGTGTCTGAATATCACACGGCTCCAGTATTATACAAATGATATTATTCTCATTGGACTGGATGAGCAAGAAATGGCCAGCATGATTAAAGTCTTGGTAAGCCATATGTACTCCAGAAAGTACAAAATAAATCCTAGGGAGATTCTGAGGCCCACCAGGTTAACAGAAATTTTTGTGGTTTCTGTGTGCTAGGACATTCGCTCCAAAGTAAAGGACAAACTATTGCATCTTGTGCCTCCCACCATGAAGAATGAAACAGTGGCAGGTAGGCTCAGAGGTCGCGTATTAAACACCTGGGGGTATAGATAGTGCCTGAAAGGCTAGCAGTTATGAATGGATCCCTGAGCAGGAAAGGGCTCTGCAGCAATTCCAGGCTGCAGTACAAGCAACTGTGCTGCCTGGGCTGTGGTCATATGATGTAGAAAACCCTGTGGTGTTAGAGATATTAGTGGTGGGAAAGGTCATATTGACTTTATGACAAGCCCTAGTGGGAGAATATCATGCAGACCTCTAGGGTTCTGGAGCAAGGCCATTGCATCTGTAGTTGAGATTTATGGCCTTTGAGAAACATCTCCTGGTGTGCTCTTGGGACCTGGGGCTAGTAGCTGGGGCTAGTTTATCCCGCTAATCTTTCTCTTTTAAGTTTCCCTTTCACCAAGAGAAGGAAGATGCTCCTAGAACCTGTAAGAAGTGAATCCAAGTGGTAGAAAGGGTGGATTACGGTTAATGTGTGATGTACTGCCTAGATCTCCTTTCAGAAAAAAAGGACTTATTATTTCCCTGGCTGTTGGGTGTGATGTCAGAGGATAGTAGTCAACTATCAGCCTTTTGGGGGGCTATTCTCAGTAGAAGAAAGCTATCTTAGCCAAGTTGCACCTCTTTCCAGGTGTGCCTATATCCAATAGCTGAACAGTCTTAGGATATAAAGCCTCAGCTCCTTCATCCAAATTTGAGACATCTCTGAAAAACCAGATGAGTTCCAGAGCTATATCTGGGGTGGGCTGAGGTCTGGGGCTTACAAACTAGTTCAGTTACATTCTCCGGCTTCCTTTCCATATGTTTTGATCCTAAGAGCACTCTCTGATAAATATCCTGCCGGTTTCCATTGCAGAGTCAGCTTCTCAGGGAACCCAACCTGTGAGACTGTGAGACACAGTCTTCTTTGGCTGACAGATATTAAGCCAAGGACACGAGTGACTCTGTTCCATTGGTTTCAATAGGAAAGAAAGAGATAGTCAATACTCAGGCTGTTATTCCTTCTTTTCTATCTCTTTTTTCTTCTTTCTTCAACTATAAGTTTCTAATCCTTTTGCCCTTGAATCAAATTTACTTATCTTACCTGAAATTTGTAAGTAGAGGAACTTCTCAGACATAAATATTATCATTTATTTTTTAAAATAATTTTCATCCTCATGACTCTGTCACTTATATACATACACCTTTATTTAATGTATTTCTATGTTTAAAGTATCAGAGGCTGATAAAGACAGTTCCCCCCAAATTTCTCAGTTAATTCTGAGTTAACCTGAGGAAGTCATAGTTTTTCATAAATAAAACTGAAATTTTTATACATAAATGTTGTGAGAAACATGATTATTTTCCCCCTTCTGTGAGATTTAGAGTGATAATATTTAGGGTATTCATCTAATTATAGACAATATCTAGGAAAAATAATAAAACTAAATATAATGCATGGTTTTTGATTCAAGTCATTGGTCTAAGAATACTTGTTTTTTTCCATCCTTCCAAAGTCACATTAAAATACTTAATATAATATTTTCAAGAGAAAAAAGAATATCATTGGGAATCCATGAAGATAATTCAGAGACATTTCAGGAGCTAGGTAGAGACGGGCAGAGAAATTGGTGCAGATGAAATACCAAAGCACAGTTTTCAGGTTGTGCACTACGCAATTCTAGGGGTCTCCATTCACAAAGACCTGTGCCCTGTTCATCCTGCACGACATCCAGAGAGGCCCTGGAGACAAAAACCCAAGATACCTGTGAGTACTAGTTTTCCCCAGTGATTCCTAAAGGAGTGCTAAACTAAAGCCAACAAAACCTAAGAACAGAAGTGGGCCTTGGGGTCATCAGAAAAATTCATTAAATAATTGATAACAAAATAGCTGAGTGAGTAACTCCTTCCTTTCTCGCACAGGAAAAAGGAAGTGACTGACACTAAGTATTTTGCCCTCTGGGTAAAATCCTGATGCAAACTAAAGAAAGTCTAATCTGTCTGGGGAGGGTTTAAGGTCCTAGGAGAGAGGCACACTGGAGCTTTGGGCAAGTCCTGACTGTCACAGCAGATAAGGTGTGGGAAACTAAAAAATCCAATCTGCCCTTGATGGAAATAACTTATCCTGCTCCACCTCCAGAGTCAAGCCCTCGTTTTGGCAAGTGCATAAGTCTTCAGGCTCCCTGCCTGTATTAATCAATTTAGTCATGCTATTAATTATAAATGAGCAATCAAGACTAAGCAGACAGTTTAAGACAATCAACATCCTGAGTGACAACAAAAATAAAACTGCCTAGGAAACAAATTATTAAAAGAAAAAAGGTAATTAAAATATATAATTAATAATTTCATAGATTTTCAAATGGTACTGCATTTTTTCAAATTAACCAGGATGACATGATAAAGGAAAGAAAATCAAAGGAAAACGTAAAGTTCTTGAAAGTTTTTGCTTTCAAAAACAAAGAGAGCGAATTTTCTGATTAATAAAATAACTGAAGACCAAATAAGTGATCTGTATTAAAGAAGTTTCTTAGGATATACGATAAAAAGATAAAGTTCAGAAATATACAAGGAAAGTTATAATATGTGGAGGATAGACTCAAAAGATATAGGAAATAGAGTGTAGAAAATAGGGTTAACAGAGGAGAGAAAACATTTAAGAACAGAAATTTTTCTAAACTGAAGAATAGTATAAATACTTAAGTTGAAAGGACCCATGGAATTAGTGGAAAACTTACAAAGAAATCCACACCAAGATAAATCCTGAAAGATTCAAGAGAGAGAAAGTGGGAGAGTAAAAAAGGCATATATCAAGAAATAAAAATCACATTTACCTCAGACTTTTCACCAGCAATACTGAATAAAGATAAATGAGTAATAGTTTCAAATTCTAAGCCTACAGTTCTATACCTAGCCAAATTATTAATCAAGTGTGAGAAGAAAATAAAACTTGGGGGACATTCAGGAACTCAGAAAACTTCTAATAGTTCATTTTAACACCTCTTACTGAGGTGGTCTATAATTCCCATTGGTATGTGTCTTCCCTACGACAAGTAATAAAACCAACTTGTTAAGCAGCATGTGTGTTCTTGGTGATCCAAGAAGTATTACATAGGATAGAAAAAAAGACATTTGAAATTACCCAGAAGAAACGAAGGACACTGAAAAGGAAATAAAAGAGAAGCCGTGAGGCTTGCCTTTTGGAATCTCCAGTTACACACCATTTTATTGTTCCTTTTACGGTCTAAATATTTTATTTAGTTGTACAGTAAATACATGTATTTAGACGTAGGTATAACAAATGTTATTTATTGGTTTTCACCCTTGAGAAGAAACCTAGAAATAAAGGAGAGTGTATTTAACTATAGTGATGTAACTCAGCATACTAGGCAATATTATTAATCTGGATGTTGGAAAAATCATGATTTAGCCAACAGAAATTGAGATATGGAATGGAAAAAAATAAGACCTAGGAAAAGATCAGTGGGTTAATTAATTTCCTTACCTTTCAAAAAGTAGAATCCATAGATATTGTTAAAAGTTGATAAAAGAAATAAAATCTTAAGAATACAGTTAAAAGTTAAAATTACTACATGAAAAACTAAAAATAAATCAGTAAAACAATGTCTAATTTGTGGCAGGGGAATGGAAGATGGTATAAATGCAGTGAATTCTCATCCTTTATTTAAGGGAGTAAATAGATACTCTTTAATGTTGACAAACCAAAAAGTAGAGGTATAGCACAGGATTTAAGGTTGTAATATTAAACTCAGTATGACTAACGCAATAAAATTTTTAGCTGTGATTGCAATAGCAGAATGGAAATGAGGCCATGGGAAAAGGCAAATTTTATTCTATATTTCATAGCTTTCTGTATGCATTCTGACTATGTGTGTCTATTACTTGTATAATTTAAATAAATAATGGTACACATAACACATTTTGCACTAGATAAAAAGTGGTTTATAAAATATTAGGTAAAAAAGCAAGTTTCAGAAAAGTATGTGTAACATGATCTCATATATGTAAATATATATAAAGTACATATTGCCAATAAATATAATAAATAATGTACATGTAGCAAATGCATACATTGCATTATATCTTACCATATACACACATTAACAATGGCCATTTCTTGGAGAATGGGTGGCTTGAGCTGAAATAGTGGTTGTGGAGAGAAATGAACGGATTTGATAGATGTTTTGAAAATTTATGGCTGGGTGATTGGATGTGAAGAATAAGAGAACACCAAGGAATAAAAGAAAACTGCTACCATTCTGGCTTGAGCACTGGATTGATAGTTGTTCCAATAGTTAAAGAGAAAAACATTGAGAGAATATTAGGGGTGTTTGCTTATCTATTAGTTCATTTGTTTTTTCAGAGTATGGGACGAGCAATAATCAATTTGATACTGAACAAATTAAATTCTAGTTTGTATATAGTACATCTAATTGGGCTTTCTCAGTAGGCAACTCGATATACAAGTTTGAAGTATAGAAGAGAAATTTGACCTCGTAATACAGAGGGATACTTGTTAGCCCATAGGGGCTTAGAAGGGGTACTTGAAAACATGTAGTGACTAATAAACAACAGAAATTTACTTCTCATACTTCTGCAGGCTGGGAAGTTTAAGATCAGGATGTTGGCAGATTTGGTGTCAGGTGAGAGCCTGCTTCCTGACTCATATACATGCAATTCCTGAGGCACCCAAACATTTGAGGTTCCAAGAGTATTAGATGCAGGTAGGTCATGCAATCTAGAAGTGAGGAGGGAAAATATTTAGATCCCTCCTTTCCTACTGCATTGGTCAGAGTTGAATCAGAGAAGCAGAGTTTGATAGAGGAATCTGATCTCACACAATGTGGAAGCTGGCTAAGCAGTCTCAGTAAGATTACTGCCTTTGTTTCTGATGCTGAAGCTTGAAACACACAGGTCACAGATGGTCTGCAAGAGGAGACGGTTGTAAGCGGGGAGCCCAAGGACCAGCTGGCACCTCTCAGCACCCGCTAGCTGTAACTCTATGAGGACAGAAGCTGGTAACCTTTGTCACGGAGCTAAACACATAAACACGGTCAGAAACACTGAAGGAGGATTGGGGAAGATGAGGCAGTTGTAGGCCTGGCTACTCACTCTTCCCAAGGTGAGCCATCAGCTAAGTGACAACACGCGTGAGCAACAAAAGCACCTCCCTTGACCTGAGCATAAAGACAAAAATGGTTGCTGCTTCACTCTTGCCTCCCAAATCTCTCATGAAAAGATTTCTTTTCCGCCCCAACCAGAAACACGCAGAGAATTTTGGAAAATGTAGTCCAATTGGTGCATTTAGAAGCCATGAAATCTAGTGATATTTTAAAAGATGTAGAACTAGTCATTAGTACCTTCTCACTTTCTGTTACCTAGTTCTTTTCCAACTCTCAGCCCACAAGATCCCTAGGAGTCCTCACCAGGCAGCACCTATCAATGCTTGAGCTAAACGATCAGCCTGCAACCATCTGACCCAGTCCCACGTCAAACTCAATTTGCCAGTGCACCTAATCTCAGCAGGCTTCAGAAGTAACACAGTACGCCACACAGCGCTCCACGAATGCCTGCTGAGTGCTGGATGAACGAATGGATCTATGTTGAGTCAAATCTCATAAAAACATGAAACACGGCTAACAATGCAGAAGGCAAGGTGGAATGGCAAAAGCAGCAGCAGAGATACTCTCTGGGGCTTGACATCTGTCTTTGAATTTTGGCTCCATCACCCCGGTTTTGGTAAATTACTTAACCTTTTTCTGAGCTTTTGCTTGCCCATATCCTAAATTTGATTAATAGTATCATAGCTCACAAGGGTTTGTAAGAATAAAATATCTATCAAAATGCTTGTTACTTAGCAGTCACTCAACAGGTATTAGACACTTCTGCTAATTTTTGAAACCCAACAAAAGGCTTTTGACCTTTGACCGAATATTATGCTAAGTGGTAAATTCCACTAGCTCAGGAAGAACTTTTGGCAGTGGGTCACCAAGTAGGCATATCAGCACAGTCTACGAGTATGAAACTCTACTTCCCCTAAAACATCTTTTTTCCCTTTTTTTTTTTTTTTTGCTTTCTCACCTTTTCGTATATCCCTCTGCTTCTGCATCCACAGGCTTCCTAATTGGGTAGCAAATTTTTAGCTTTTCTTTAAGAGCTACCACAGTATGGGGGGAGTGGGGAAAGGGCAGGTGACAGTGAGAGAAAATCAGTGGTGTTGAGAGGCAGCAGGGAAAATTACAGTTTTATCTATGGGTCAGTATTAAGTCGTGAACTGCTAGTAAAAATTTAGTATTAGCGCCATAAGGATTATCAGTAGGCTCCAAACTGCAAACATACTGTGACATGACCCTGTCAAAATTGCTGCCTGGTACAGTCTCTTTACTAGTAACACTGTAGGAATAAAGAAGAAAAGGGACTGAGTACAACTATGCACTTGGAAACCAGCTGAAAGATTCTTATTCAGATAAAGACCCCTTTGTCAGCATATTACCTGTAGTATCGACATGCCATTCTGCTTTTCAGCCATATTTCACAAGAAGTTTGTTATATCATTTGGTGGCCATTTGTTCTAACTTCCCTGACATCATAAAACAGTCACAGTCTGTGATTTACCCCCACTAGTTACTTATTCACTTATTGCTCTAGTTTGCTACTGTTTTGCTTTCTGTTCCATTTCCTACTAGCATAGAAGCTTCCTATATGTTAAAGTAGCAGATATTGGAGGTATGGGAAAATGTTAAGATTCTCAAATTTTGACCTGATTTATCCAAGTTTTTTGGTAATAATTACCTGTTTGTTCTTTATCATGAAAGCTTTCAGACACTTTATGAATCTCTACCTATACCGCCACCATCAGGCACCCAGAGTTACAAAGATGAATCATGAAAATAGAGTAAGCAATTATTAGGCTAGCTCATTCACTATTACTGTGGTCTAGCTTGCTACATGGAATTTATGATTAAAAACATCATTCAGATTTCACTAATTATGAGATATTTCATTCAAGTTATGATTCTACAATGTCAAGGATATAATTTCCATCTGGTAGATCATTTAGGTTAAGTAATCAGAATTTAGACCCAAAGGAATTTGCTCCTCAGGCAAATGTACACAAGTCCATTGTTAAGTACCAACAAAATGTCCTTAATGCAAGGCTCCACTCCGGCAGGTTAAAAAGTAAGAGTCCTAGGGTAAGCTGGGATGAAGTGAGAGAGTGGCATGGACTTATATATACTAACAAATGTAAAATAGATAGCTAGTGGGAAGCAGCCACATAGCACAGGGAGATCAGCTCGGTGCTTTGTGACCACCTAGAGGGGTGGGATAGGGAGGGTGGGAGGCAGACACAAGAAGGAGGGGATATGGGGATATATGTATACGTATAGCTGATTCACTTTGTCATAAAGCAGAAACTAACACACCATTGTAAAGAAATTATACTCCAATAAATATGTTAAAAAAAAAAGAGTCCTATTTTAATATCCTTTTAGCAAAGTCTTTGTCACACCTGAGTTTTTCTTAAAATGCAGCTATGGAATTGCTGCCCATAATGCCAGAGCATCCATATTTCTTTCAGACAGAGAGAGATGGAGAGACATTGAAAGAGAGACAGAGAGAAAGAAAGAGAGAACATCAGATGTTTGGTATCTTGTAGCTTTGACTCACTGTGTGTCATGTTGACTCAGTGCTGTGAGACTGGCTGCGTTCCAGGCACTGGGCTGTGGGACTCCTGTCTTGCCCTGGAATTTTGAAAATGATCCCAGGTAAGGCTGATGAAACATCTGTGCAAGCGTGCTGTGTTATCTGTAGCAAGTCCAAATCTGGCATGTGTTTTTAAAACAACAAGGTCTGCAAGTTGCTTTGTGAAAAGGTAATATTTGAAAGTCAGTGACATTTGAAAACACTTTAAAAATGGGAAATGTGTTATAAACATAAGCATCTATTAAAAGTGGGGGAGAGGATGTTTATAAAAACTCTTTCTGTAAACAAAAATGTTCTGAAATACTTAGAGACTCCCAATTGAACAGAAGAAAACAGATTTGTTACCTGATAACATCTAACAAATGTTCCAGACTTGAAGGTAAAAATTTGACTTTGAGATAAGTTGCTGCAGAGCTAAGAGCCTCATTGAATTCCCTGGCTTTGGAGTTGACTACAAATGATTGTTATGTTTCCCTGACTCAAAAGCAGGTCAGATCCCAGTATGCTTTGCTCCATTTAAATTCTAGCCATGTGGATATGAGAAAAACATAGAATTGGCATCTTCTTTTTCTGAAGGTTCATTTATCTGCACACTGTGTTGTCTACTCATATTACAAAGCAAAATTTAGTTTATGCAAATTACAAACTATATTTCAGCCATCTCCAGCAGCCAATGTATATTACTAATCACCTGCCATGAACACGCAAAGTGCATTTAGCACTATCACAATCTTTCTGACGTCTTATCATTCTAATGGATTTCAAAGGACTTTGTAGAAATACTAAAAAGCTAATATATTCACATGCATGTTTATATATATAGTTTTATACATTTATACATATATAAACACATATACATACATACACACAATTACCATTTACACTCCATTTTTTCCCAAATATGTAACACACATGGATACATATATCCATGATATGGACCATCCATATGAGTTCATAGTCTTTTCCATTGCTGTGTATCATTCCATAGTCTCCATGTGACATGAGTATTGCATTAGATACCTTCTGCTTGACCACCCAGATCCTCTCTCCACCCATCTCTACTCTGCACTCTGGGAAGCAGACTCTCATGGCTTCCCTTGCTCCTGGTTGGTTCTGATGGGCTTAACAAATAGGAAGCCCTGGCAAGAAGTTAAAGAAAAAGGCTGAGGGCAGGGTACTTATTTCCTGGCCCCCTCCATGCAAGTTTGCCTCAGCCTGGCTCTGTCCCTCAACTGAAGGCCACTTCTCCTCCCAAGGAGTTTTCCTCTGCTCTACTTTCCTTCTGAGTTTGGTCACAGATTCCTCTCCTTGGGCCCAGGGAGGGTAACAGCTCTATTCCTATTCAAACTGGGTTATTGAAATAGCTCCTATGTATTCCCTACATACTGATTATACTTTTAAAATATCCATTTTGTGAATAAACTCAAATTCTCATGACTTTTTTGTTTCCTTGGGACTCTGATAAAATTATTTAATTGTTCCCTGGCTGATGAACATTTATTTTATTTTCAGTATTTTTGCTGAAATAAAAATCCTTCTTAAATAGTGATGCTCTTATTTCTGTAAGATATTTGCCAAAAGCAACAATGCTCACTCAAAAGTTAAGTGAATTTTTAATGTTTATAGATATTTCCAGATAACTTTCTAAAAGATTTGAAGCAATTCACACTTGCATTAGCAGGTTAATTATTTAATTTATTGACTGATTTTTAACAAGCATTTTAAATGCTTGCTATAAGCCAGACACTGCATAAAGGGCTTAACAAATATTAACTCATATAATCTAGTATGAGGCTTCTCATTACTATAATCTAGTATATGAGGTGTCTCATTATTAAATTTGCATTTACTTGGCTATTACTGAGGCTATCTACCTACCTATCTATCTACCTATCCAGTCTAACTATATTTCCTCTTTAATGAATTGTCCATTTATATTCTTTGCCTTTCTATTGCATGTATATATTAATGAGACAAATTAAATTGAGAGAATTTGGGTGAGTGGTTGAGATCAACAGAATTTAATAGCCTTTAAAATAGATCATAATTTTCAAATTAAATAATTCTGTAAACACAATGAGAAATCAGATGCTATTCAACTATACTAGGATATACTCTGCCCTTATCCATAGCCAGTACATATGCACTAGAGTATGATCAGAAGAAATGCCTGATATTTTAGTGACAGAATATGCGACTATTTTATAGGTTGAGCAATCAGGAAAATTTTCCTAAGAAATCATTTATGAAGTAAAAGATTACGTTCTACATACAGGTATCTAAAATGTAAAAATGTGACTAGATCAAACTTGAAAAGATCTGGAAAAAAACTGGGAGTGAAAATCTTTACGTTTACAGATCAAGAAACTGAGTCTTCTAGTAATACATCTGACTAGTGACATTCAAGTGGAAAGAATCTTAGATTAACAGAGAGTAGAAGATCTTAACTGCTTTGAGCCTTTGTTTCTCATCCCTAGAACTGGGAAAATATTATAGTATGAGGTCTTCTTGGCTGACAGCAGGGTTGGGAAGAGCAAATGAGACAATGGGGGTTTAAGTGTTAGAAAATTCTAACCCGGCATTGTTTTATGGTAAAACGAAGTCTAGAACCCAGGTGTTCTAGCTCATTCTCTTTGTTCAGCACTGTGCTGCCTGATCCAGGAAGTTCTGCTCATAGGCATTTTGTAGATCCTGGACAACTTAGGCCCAGGCATGTTAAATACTTCTTCAGGTAGTCTGCAGTTCCCATGAACCTAAAAATCCTCCAATTTACAGATACCTAAATTTTTTCTTTACTCAGGGCTCAGCAACAGAGGTAATAATCAAAACAAGCATCTAATATTTTTAGCTAAAATGTGCCAGATGGGAAATAACTCTTTTCAAGAGGAAAATTCAAGTCTGAGTGTTCGCTCACACTCCAAACATATTGCTTCTTTCCACCATCACCCTGTTACCTCACAAAAAGCACTTAGATGATGACAATGCAAAAGTTCCAACCCTGCTAAGAATAAGTTAGGCTACGCCAAAATGGATAATAGTAATGCAAGGCCACATAATGAACTGCATCTGATGACAGGCTCATAAGCTGTGCCCAATAATAAATGGTTTTTATTAATGAGAATTCAGGGAAATGCAATTATTTTCAAACTCCTAAACTACAAAGATGTCAGATTTTTGTTATATATGTAGTCTGATCTATGACTCTGATCCATTATTTTAAAATCTATGATATGCATTTTTTCTGCTGTAATTTCTGAGGACAGAAGTTTGCAAGTAAAAAATCTGTATCGTTTAACTATACAGAGGAATGACTCTCTTAACTTCTGAAGATCAAAATGCATTTTAAGGTAAAATATTAACAGTAAATATATTCTTCTCAGAGGTATGAAAGGTATTTCATTTACTATGTTTACCTAAAAAAACCTGTGTCAGTCCTTGTTCAGGGTAAAATGGAGTAAGAAATTTTCACTCTGTCTCTCCTACTGAAATACAGCTAGAATCTCAATACAATGCATGCAGAAGCCCTCTGAGGACTCTGAAAAAAAATAAGAGCAGGTGGATTGGAGAAGGAAACCATAATTTGAAGTACCACTGAACTGGAGGGGAGTCTCCCATTTCATTTTCTTCTGGTGGTTCCCAGGCTGGACTCAAAGGAAATTTGAACCCTGTAACTGCTCACTACGTGTAGACAGAACGTGTGCCAAGGGAAGGCCTCTGTCTCTAATTTGAGGAGTGACAAAGGAAGCTCTGAGGGGTCAGAAAGAGCGAAGGAAAGCCCCTATATTTTTTCATCCATCCTCCCGTTCTAGTCCCAGGCATTCCCATGGAAGTGGGAACAGCAATGAAATCAATATTTGAGCAGGCTCCAAAATCTCTAAAGGATGTGAAACTTTCTCTCTGTCCAGAGGAACTGTGGTCCCCAAAGTGTGAAGAGAATCTTTACCACTTTTTTTTCTCTCTCCATCCTCTCAACACTTGGTCTCAAACACAGTCACTATTATTAACAGTGTGCAACAGAGTGGGAGAAATAAAACCCTGGTTTTCTAGCTAGAGAGTAGGGAAGTGGGGATCCTGTGAGGTGAAAACTCACTGAGGTAGTAGAGAGGAAGACTAATACCCCACATCAAGTGGAGTTATTCTAGGAATGTATGTTCAAACATTAATTAAAGATTAGAGAATAAAAAGCAGATTAAAAAAAAAAAAGCTTTCCACGTTTCAACATTGAGTATGATGTTGGCTGTAGGTTTATCATATCTGGCCTTTATTATATTTAGGTATGTGCCCTCTATGCCCACTTTGTTGAGAGTTTTTATCATAAATGGATGTGGAATTTTGTCAAAAGCTTTTTCTGCATCTATTGAGATGTTAATATGATTTTTAATCTTCAATTTGTTAATGTGATGTATCACCTTCATTGATTTGCAGATATTGAAACATTCTTGCATCCCTGGAATAAATCCCACTTGATCATGGTGAATGACCCTTTTACTGTATTACTGA
The DNA here is from genome assembly GCF_011762595.2 of Tursiops truncatus. Lineage (NCBI taxonomy): Eukaryota > Metazoa > Chordata > Mammalia > Artiodactyla > Delphinidae > Tursiops > Tursiops truncatus. The sequence goes on along the minus strand of NC_047040.1, from coordinate 68,647,208 downwards.
ATTCAGTTTGCTAATATTTTGTTGAGGATTTTTGCATCTATGCTCATCAGTGATATTGGCCTGCAGTTTTCTATTTTGGGATCTCTTTGGTTTTAATATCAGGGTGATATTGATCTCCAGAATGAGTTCAGAAGTGTTCCTTCCTCTGAAATTTTTGGAATAGTTTTAGAGGATAGGTGTTAACTCTTCTTTAAATGTATCGTAGAATTTACCTGTGAAGCTATCTGGTCTTGAATTTATGTTTGTTGGGAGTTTTTTTTGTTTGTTTTTTTTGTTTTTTACTGGTTCAGTTTCATTATTGAAAATCAGTCTCTTCATATTTTCTATCTTTTCCTGGTTTACTTTTGAGAGATTGTATATTTCTAGGAATTTATCCATTTCTTCTAGATTGTCCATTTTATTGGTATACAACTGTTTGTAGTGATGTCTTACGATCCTTTGTATTTCTGTGGTGTCAGTTTTAACTCTTCTTTCATTTCTGATTTTATTGGGGCCCTCTCTCTTTTTTCTTGTTGAGTCTGGCAAAACGTTTATTAATTTTGTTTTATCTTTTCAAAAACCAGCTCTTAGTTTCATTGAGCTTTTCTGTAGCTTTTTAAGTCTCTACTTCATTTATTTCCACTCTGAATTTATTAGTTATTTTCTTCTACTAACTTTGGATTTTGTTTCTTCTTCTTTTTCTAGTTCCTTATTTAAGTGTATGGTTAGATTATCTGAGATTTTTCTTGTTTCCTGAGGTTGGCCTGTATCACCATAAACATTCCTCTTAGAATTGCTTTTGCTGTGTCCTATAGGTTTTGGATCACTGTGTTTCCATTTTGATTTGTCTCCAGGTATATTTTGATATCTTCAAGTGACCCATTGATTGTTTAGTAGCATATTGTTTAGCCTCCATGTGTTTGTGTTTTTTGCAGTTTTTTTTTTCCTTGTGGTTGATTTCTAGTTTCATACCTTTGTGGTTGAAGAAGATGCTTGATAGAGTTTCAATCTTCTTAGATTCATTGAGACTGGCCTAGTATGTGAACCATACTGGAGAATGTCCCATGCACACTTGAAAAGAACGTGTATTCTGCTGCTTTTAGATGAAATGTCCTATATACACCTACTAAGTTCATCTCCTAATGTGTCATTTAAGGCCAGTATTTCTTTGTTGATTTTCTGTCTGGATAATCTGTCCATTGATGTAAATGGGATGTTAAAAGTCCCCTACTATTATTGTATTACTGTCAATTTTCCCTGTTGCGTTTGTTACTATTTGCTTCATGTATTTACGTGCTCCTATGTTGGGTGCACATATATTTACAATTATATCCTCTCATTGGATTAATCCTTTATCATGTAATGTTCTTCTTTGTTTCCTATTACAGTCTTTGTTTTAAAGTCTATTTTGTCAAATATAAGTATTGCTACCTCAGATTTATTTTTGTTTCTATTTGCATGGAATATATTTTTCCATCCCCTCACTTTTAGTCTCTGTGTGTCTTTAGATCTGAAGTGAGTCTCTTATAGACAGCATATATATGGGTCTTGCTTTTTATCTATTCAGCTACTCTATGTCTTTTAACTGAAGCATTTAGTCTATTTACACTTAAAGTAATCATTGATAGAAATATACTGATTGTCCTTTAATTATTTGTTTTCTGGTCGTTTTTGTAGTTCTTTTTGTTCCTTTCTTCTTCTTTTACTGTATTCTCATGTGATTTGATGATTGTCTTTAGTGTTATGTTTGGATTTCTTTCTCTTTTTTTCTGTTTCAGTATAATTTTTTGGTTTGTGGTTACCATGAGGTTCATATATAACAAAATATTTATTTTAAAAAATATGGAATGTTTCATGAATTTATGTCATCCTTACACAGGGTCCATGCTAATCTTCTCTGTATCATTCCAATTCTAGTATTAGATATGTACTGGCAAAGTGAGCGCAGCATTGCATAATTTTAAACAATCAAAATCACAAAGCCAAAAGAAAAGAATGGAAGTTGCATCACTCATTCTAAAATGTTGTAGACACCTCATGGTGTATCTTCTTCAATAACTGAAATCTCATATATCTTTCTATGGACTCAGATTTCTACAATACTGATTAAGGATTATGAAAACGAATTCTCTAATTCTCTGTTAACATATCAATATATAAATGTTAATGCTATCCATTATTGACAATTGTATTTAGGATGCCAACAAAATTATCCCTTCTAATTTTTTTTTTTAAAGAGAAATAGCGAAAAGGCATATTCTATGGCTTTGTGCTATAGGAAACTCTTTATCCAGAAATACCTCCTTTGCACATTATATTTATAAAAATTGAGACAAAAAATTACAGTAAGGAAGATTTGAGCTTTCTTTAACTTTTCAAATGAAAAGCAGATAAGAAGGAAAGATCAGAGAGATAATATATACATATGTTTAATTGTTTCTTAAAGAGAGCAGGGTTTGAATTTCAAATGAGCAATCTTCAATGCTCTTTGAGATTTGGAGAAATCAACCAATACTTAAACTTCTATATATTATTGTGGTAGTCTTTTTGATGAGTCAGTTTGGCTAGTCTCCAGTTATTCTTTCAAACACTATTCTAGGTGTTGCTGTGAAGTTTTTTGTAGATGGGATTAAAATCCATAATCAGTTGACTTTAGAAATGGAGATTATTTTAGATAGTTTGGGCAGGCCTGATTCAATCAGCTGAAAGAGGTTAAAAGCAGAGCGGAGGCTTTCATAAGAAGAAATTGTGTGGACAACAGCTTTACCCTGTGCCTGAGAGTTCCAGCCTGACCCTCCTGACAGCCTGCCCTACAAGTTCTAGACATGCTTAGCCAGCCCCCCAAATGGTATAAGCCAGTTCCCTGCAATAAATCTCTTAATTTATATTTCCTACTGATTCTGCTTCTCTGGCTTAATCCTGATTTATACAGTTACCTGGATTATGATTTCAAACAACATTAACCAAGGAAATTATAGTTAATATTACCAAACTGTGTTTCCTAACCTTCACAAAAATATCGTTATATCTTACAAATTAATTAAACTCAGAGTACATGTTTCACTGCTAGAAGGTATCCTGTCAGTTTTGTGAATATTTATTATAGCTACAGTCTGATTTTTCCTGGGTCAACTTCCATCATTTTGTTTGTTAGAGTATGGAACCTTACGTGTTTTCATGTATAGTACTTTTGATGCTTATATAAATGTGTGTATACTGTTAATACAGGAGTGTAAAAATATAAACAAGAGGACTGACTTTATTGGCAACCACAGTTCTTAAATACATATGATGGAAATTTCTGTTTGAATAAAGCAGTATAGAAACTACGTATTTTGCTATCTTTCAAAAGCAAAATGTGGCAACCCACCACCATCTCGAACGCCACCATATAGACAGAGGTCTTTTGCTTATAAGATGTCCTCCAAGAAGAGTGACCAGAAATACTTCAGTGGTCTCCTTGGAATTTTTTTCATTTTTGTTTATGAAACAATCACTTTCATGCCTCGGAGCCTATGGTGTTAGAAGTGGTAATATTACCCATCCAAAACATAGTTAACTCTTTTCTAAGCTTTAACAATGGATAATGGAGCAATTTAGTGAGGCTTTCACTTCTATTGTTTACAGATTGTTCCCATTTTTAGATTAACCTCATTTTATTTTATTATTTAATTTATTTATTATTATTATTAACATCTTTATTGGAGTATAATTGCTTTACAATCGTGTGTTAGTTTCTGCTTTATAACAAAGTGAATCAGTTATACATATACATATATCCCCATATCTCCTCCCTCTTGCATCTCCCTCCCACCCTCCCTATCCCACCCCTCTAGGTGGTCACAAAGCACCAAGCTGATCTCCCTGTGCTATGCGGCTGCTTCCCACTAGCTATCTATTTTACACTTGGTAGTGCATATATGTCCATGCCACTCTCTCACTTTGTCCCAGCTTCCCCTTCCCCCTCCCCGTGTCCTCAAGTCCATTCTCTACGGTCTGCGTCTTTATTCCTGTCCTGCCCCTAGGTTCTTCAGAACCAGTTTTGGGGTTTTTTTTAGATTACATATATGTGTGTTAGCATATGGTATTTGTTCTTCTCTTTCTGACTTACTTCACGCTGTATGACAGACTCTAGGTCCATCCACCTCACTACAAATAACTCAATTCCGTTTCTTTTTATGGCTGAGTAATATTCCATTGTATATATGTGCCACATCTTCTTTATCCATTCATCTGTTGATGGACACTTTAACCTCATTTTAAACAGTGGATTTTTTTAGTTCTTTAGTTAAGTTTGTTTGTTTTTTGTTTTTACTTTCCATCATAGGCACATTTCCAAAGTTACATCCTGGTTGAACACCCTCTCAACAGCATTTTTTTTTTCTTTTTTTGGAGCACATGGTTCAGAACGATAAACCCAGTCTACACTGATGAGGGGAGGATGACAGTAAGTCTTCTGACTCACTGAGTTGTTTTCCCCCTTTTCTCAGTATTAGCTCTGGGCAAGATTTTATAATGCAGGCCAAAAAGAATTTATACTACCTTAACTCCTATGGGCCATATTTCTGACTTGGTGTAGTGATGACATTTGATCAGGATTTTAAGCTCTAGAGTTTTCATTACTGAGCTAAAAAACAGCCTTGAGATCAATGCTGGAGGACACTGAGACTGGTATGAATAAATCATGTGGTGGTATATTGATAATGTATACTACTGAATATACAGAATTTAATATTAAGGTATTACGGCTGGATTTTCAAATTCTGCTGCTAGAATATTATCAATACTGCTATAAGCTATTTTTCAAAATAAGAGCCATCGTTTTATTAACATTAGTAACTGTATTGTGTGCTCAGGGCACTAGCTGATTGCCTTTGGGGCCTTGTTACCTAAACTGGGAAGATAAAATTAATTAATAGGATAGTGGGCTTTTTCATCCAACTCTGAAGCTTGCCGGATTTTAAGTATAGCCAAAAGCAGAATATTCAAGTGAACAACTTAACAGATTCAGTGGGATGAATTTGATGTTGCTATTAGGGACAACTGACTTCTGTGTACACTTTTTTTTTTATTGTGTCTTCAGTTTGCAGAAACAGGATAGCACTGGGGAGACCTATAAGATACATTTTCCAAGGTATTCTAAGAACTGCTTCTTTCAAAAATTATTAGCTTATCTTCCATGTACTCTATAGCTATTAGAGTCTTTTTTTTTTTTTTTTTTTTTAACGGTACACGGGCCTCTGACTGCTGTGGCCTCTCCCGTTGCGGAGCACAGGCTCTGGACGCGCAGGCTCAGTGGCCATGGCTCGCAGGCCCAGCCGCTCCACAGCATGTGGGATCTTCCCAGACCGGGGCACGAACCCGTGTCCCCTGCATCGGCAGGCGGACTCTCAACCACAGTGCCACCAGGGAAGCCTGCTATTAGAGTCTTTTAAAACAACTTTTCAATTATAAGGGTGAGATGAAACTGGCAAGAGTCAAACCCCATTCTTCCCTGGTCCTCTACTCATATCTAAACTACTTCAGGCAATAGATGTGTTCTTTTATTTTGGAACACATGAGCTCTTTGAAAATATTTATTTTTGAGTAGAATGGCAGAGAACAGTAGTGTCAAGGAATTTATCAAAAGTTAGACATCTCTTGCCAGAAAGACAAGGTGTCCCAGAGGAGTTAGGCTTGAATTGAACCCCCCCCAAATGATAAGAACTGGGCAGCACAGGCGATAAAAAATTATAGTTTCTTTTAGCATTGTGGTCACAAACTTACTCTACAATGTATCAGGCTGTGTATTTTAGACAACAGAGGCTCATCAAATATTTGAAAAACTAGAGAATAATTGCTCTCCTTATTAGTATTCAAATCAAATTGAAGAACTATCTATGGAGTCTTTCACTTCCAATTAAGATTAAGTAATTATCTCACAGGGAGATCCGCTTGGTGCTTTGTGACCACCTAGAGGGGTGGGATAGGGAGGGTGGGAGGGAGACGCAAGAGGGAGGAGATATGGGGATACATGTATATGTATAGCTGATTCACCTTGATATAAAGCAGACATTAACACACCATTGTAAAGCAATTATACTCCAATAAAGATGTTAGAAAAAAAGATTAAGTAATTTTCAGAAGGCTAACATTCTTAATGTGAACACCCAAGAAACCCAGGTAAATTATAAAAATCATATTTTAAAGGCATTAGAGAGCTGTGAATGCAAGGAAGATTATAGGGACTAAACATTCAGAGAAAATATTTAGGAAAATGTTCAGAGATGAGCTCAGAATTTTCAGCTGTCTTTTCCTGGAAGCATGTGATAATTTTGAGTGTGATCTAGAGCTTGAGAATCTGGACTTCCTTCAGATAGAAAACCAATGAGAAGGGACAAATAAACCAACAGAGTTTTTAGCAGTCATCCAGGGCTGGAGACTTAAATTGCCTCAAACACATGGCCAGTTTCTTAGAGCATAACTCAATTTATAGATGGGCAGAGTAAGTATTTAAAGAACCAAGTTGGAAATTTTATTGAATTTTTTTACTGAATACTGAAATTTTACTGAATACTGCAGTCTCTCTGCTGGAGGAAAGGTCTATGAAACTATTTTTAGAGGTACTGGAGATAGTGGTGAACTGACACTACATTCTTCCATTAGCTTTTCTTTCTGGGAATATTTGCTTATTCTGAATACAGCTAGAGAGGACTTCCCTACTGGTCCAGTGGTTAAGACTCCATGCTTCTGCTGCAAAGGGTACAGGTTCCATCCCTGGTCAGGGATCTAAGATCCTGCATGCTGCATGGTATGGCCAAAAAAGAAAAAAGAGAGAGAGAGAATACAGCTAGAGATACAGAATCCAGGGTTGGTCCCTGGCAGAGAGTTCTTGGGAAACCAAGAAACAAGCAAGAGTTTTGTCAATCAAACACAGAGCCAGATTTCCTCATAATTGCTATTCAAAAGCTGCACAGGACAAGACTAAGCTGAAAATCTCTGAAAAGCAGAGCAAAAATTCCAACAGCCTTCCAGAGGTGAGAAGAAAAATGCTCCCTAGGTTCTCAATTAAAAGGTCTTGGTGGGTGTACCCTAAGAATAAAGACAAAGTAGAAATAGATTGAATCTTGACAATCAAGTGCAGTTTTGACCTGGCCCCATTTCTGATCGGATTAAAGTGATCATCTATTTCATTTCTTAGAACCCTGCTGGTGATAAAATGGCATCTATAATATGAACTTTTACAGCTTTTTTAATGTACAGTGTTCATAATTATATAAAAAATCTTTAAGCATGAAAAATGTCATATGATCAGTAACCAAGAGGAAAAACAGACAGAATCAGACTTTCAGGTGATCCTGATACTGAGATCAGAAGTCAATGACTGTGACTAAAATACTCAAGAAATTATAGGCAATATGGAAAATTGGTAACATATGGAGTTCAATATACTATAAGAATAAGATGAATATTGTGGAAACGAAAACACAGTATCTGAAAATTAAGAAAACAATTAATAGTTTTCACAGAAATTTAGACAAAGTAGAAGACAGGTCAATAGGAAATATCCAATCTGAAGTACAGAATAACCAAAAAAGAGCATAACAGACATAAGGGACTCTGTAAAAAGCCTAACATACATGTAAATGGAAAAAAAGAGAGATACTTTCCAAGAAATGTTAGCTAAGAATTTTTAAAAAAACAGCTGAACATCATCAACACAGATAAAAGCTCAGCAAACCACAAGCAAGATTTAAAAATATATTACTATGAACTTTACAGTCAAGTTGCAGATCACTAAAGACCAGGAGAAAGTCTCACAAGTGGCAATCAATAAAAAAGACATTATTTCCAAAAGAACAAAAATAAGACTAACAGATGACTTCTCATTAGAAACAAAGGAAGCTGGAAAGTAATTAGTTAATATTTTTGAAGTGTTAAAATAATTGTTAGTTTAGAATCCTATACCTAGTACAAATATTCTTCAAAAACAAACAGGAAATTAAGGTGTTCTCAGCAAACAGAAACTAAGAGTACATCATCAAAAGGCATTAGAAGACATATAAAAGGACTTCTGAAGTGAAATAATTCCAGACAAATAAATGGAACACATAAAGGAATTAAGAGCACTGGAAATGGTAAATATGTATATAAATATACACTGGTTGTATAAAAGAATAATTATAATGTCATAAACTTTGTAACATAAATACAACCTTAAAGTGCATTACAACAATGATCCAAACATGGGAGGTGAATTCTTGAAAGTGAAATGTTCTAAGATGCTAGCATTATAGGGAAGTGAAATTATTAATAACTTGTATTAAATGGTAATAAGTCAAGGATAAATCTTTAATAGTAAGCACTAAGAGAGTAATTTAAAAATGTATAACTTAAAAAAAATGTATAACTTACAAGGTAATTGAGAGAAAAACATAATCATAAAAATATTGTGCAAATCCAAAAAACTTAAAATGAGAAAGAATAAAGGAGACGTAACAGAGAGAAAACAGTAAAATTGTAGATTTAAATCGAACTATATCAATAATTACATTAAAGGTAAAAGGATTTGATATTTTAATTAAAATACTATGCTTATTAGATTGAAATAAAGAATAACTCTATTCTGCTAAGAAGAAAAATGTTTTGAATAGAAGCACACAGACATGGTAAAAATAAAAAGATAGCAATTGATGAATTATACAAATAAAAAGAACACTGGTATATTTATACTAAAAGAGAATGTAAGCTTTAAGGCAAGAAACACTACTCATAACAGAGAGATATTTTAAAATCATGAAGAAATCAATCAAACAGGAAACTATCACAATCCCAAATATGTACATTATAAATAACACAGATTTAATACATATCAAGCAGAAAATAAGAAATCTAAACAGACAACAGACAATTCCACAATTATAGAGGAGGAATTAATAGACTTGTTTCTATAACTGATAGAAAAATCAGTCAGAGCACAGAAGATCTAAACAACACAAATAACAAAAAGTGACCAAATTCATATATACAGAACACTGCACCCAACAATTATATCATTTACATCTTTTGAACTGTAAATAAACATTCACCAAATTTATCATGTGTTAAGCTACTAAAAAATTCTTACAAATATCAAAGGACTGAAATCATTTAGAGTATATTATCTCACTGCAGTCAAATTTAGCTAAAAGTGAATGATAAGAAAAAACTATATTAATTCCATACGCTTGGAAATTCCAGTTAATCCATAGGTCAAAGAAGAAATTACAATGGAAATTAAAATGTTATGAACTAAATAATAATGAAGACATGACATACCAAATCTTGCTAGGTAGAGCTAAAGCAGTGCTTAAAAGAAAATGTAGAGTCATATGTGCATATATTAGAAAAAAAGAAATACTAAAAATCAACTAAGAATCCATCTTAAGAAACTACAAAAATTTATAGCAAATCAATCCTCAAGAATGAAGGAAACGAATAATATGGAAAAAATCAATGAAATATAAAATAAGCACACAATGGAGAGAATCAGCAGAAGGTTGTTTTTTTAACTTTCAGTAAAACTGAAAAGCCCCCAGCAAGCCTGATTAAAACAAAGAGAGAAAACACAAATTACCTATATCAGGAGTATAAGGGGAGGCATCAGTATAAATAATCCAAATATTAAAACTATAATGATTAAGTATGAAAAAATTTATGAAAAATCTTTAAGCGAATAAATTTGACAATTTGAATGATATGGAAAACCCAACTTATCAAACAGACTTAGGAAGAAATTTAAAATCTGAATAGTCTAAACCTCTTACAGAAATTAATCCAATTTTTTAAATCTTCTCACAAAGGAACTTCTAGGTCATAGTAAATTAACCTATGAATCCTTCCAAATACCAATATTACACAAAATCTACCAGAGACCAGATAAACAAGGGAATACTTCTACTTCTTCATGTGGAGCTTGCATAACCTTGAAATCAAACCCTACAAATAAATGAAAAGAGAAAAACTTATTGGCCAATATCTCTCATCAATCTAGCTCAAATATCCTAAAAAACTACTAGAAAGTGGAACTCAGTTGTATTTAAAATTAAAAAAAAAAGTAATACTTCATAACTAAACAGAGTTTAGTCCAGCAAATTAAGGGTATTTTTACATTTGGAAATCCATCAGTGTAATCCACTACATTAACGAAAACAGAAGAGAAAAATTAAATGGTCATCTCAATAGAAGCAGAAAAGTAATTCGGTAAAATTTAACACCTATTCACCTTAAAAACACAGTAAACTAAATCTTGAAAATGAGGAAATACAAATTAAAATAGCAATGTAATATCAGCACACACAGGAATGGATAAAATTAAAAAGACTAAAAATACTAAATGTTGGAGAAGATGTATTGCACTGGGACTTCTTATATTGCTGGTAGAAATGCAACTAGGTATAAAACTTTAAAAAACTTATAGCAACACTAATGTACACACACCCCATGACTCAGCAATTACATTCCTAGGTATAGACATAGAAATATGGTTATGTGTTCATCAAAGACATGTACAAGAATGCTTAAGACAGCACTCTGTAATAGTCTCAAACTAAAAATTACCCAAATGCCCAAAGTATGAATGGTTAAGTAAATTGCAGTACATTTATACAATGGAATTTTATGAAGCAATGAGAAGGAACAAACGAATTTACATGAATCTAAGAACATAATGTTGATTAAAAGATAGATAAAAAAATAATATATAGTATATGACTCCATACATTTCAAGTTCAAACATTTCAAGTTCAGAACTAATCTATACTGTCAGAAGTAAGAATAGTGGTTACCATGGGGAACAGGGTAGTGCCTGGAATGGCGCGTGAAGGGAGCTTCTGCAGTACTTGTAATACTTGTTTCTTGATCTGGTTGGTGGTTACACATGTGATCAGTTTGTGATAAATCACTGACCAGTATACTTATAATTTGTGTACTTTTTCTTATATATTATACATCATTAAAAGTTTATATATCTATAGTATTAGTTATCTATTGCTGATGTGACAGATTAAAGCAACACAAATTTATTGTCTTGCAGTTCTATAGGTCAGAAGTTTGACTTGGGTCTTCACTGAGCTAAAATCAAGGTTTCAACAGAGCTGTACTTCCTTCTGGAACCTCTAGGGAACACTCCAATTCCTTGCTTTTCCCAGCTTGTCTTTTCATTGGTTCATGGCTCTCTCCCTTCATCTTAAAAGCCAGCAACTCTCTGATCCTTTTTCTCTCTGACTGACTGTAGCCAGGAAACATTCTCCACTTTTAAGGATTCACATGACTAGATTGCATCCACCTGAATAATCCATGATTATTATCCATGACATCCCCATCTCAAGGTCCTTATCCTTAATCACAGCTGCAAATCCCTTTTGCCAAGTAAGGTAACATATTCACAGGTTACAAGTTCTAGAGATTAGGATATGGACATCTTTAGGGGATTATTATTTTGCCTCGCATTTGTGTGTGTATTTATATTTTTAGTAAAATTTTACTTAGGGCTCTTAAGTCCTGATCTAGCCTCCTGGCCACCTTTTACAGTAAAAGAATAATCTGTGGATTCCATTCTTGATTCTGGGCATATGATTGTGCAACTTATTTCATTAGTTTCCTCAAATGTCATATTAGGAAGCTAGACTATCTGATCTCTAAATTAACTACCCATATCTAGAACTGATATAATCATATTAGTGATTGCAATACAAGGGACTTAGATTTTACCTTTCATTTGAATAATTTCAAACCCTCTTGGCTATTGGAAGTCCAACGTATAAGATTAATCTGCTGGAGATGCCTGTATAATCCCAGAATATTCTACACAGAACAAATTACAGAGTGTCACTGACAAATAAGAGAGTTACACCTTATGTACCTGGGGCTTTTCAAGGAAGGTAAGGCAAATAGAACAAAAGTAAAGATTTTACCTACATCATCTAACAATAGATCTTTGGGAGATATTTAGTATATTTAGGGGATGTACTCTTCTCAAGTTCATGTATTTTAGGTAATAAAATATTTCAATTATTCAACTACTCCCTATGAACAGAATTTACCTGAAAAATATTCAATTATTTGAAAAATCCAGATGTTAAATCGTTTTTATCATATTTTAAGCACTTTTCAAGTTTTTTTTTTCTCATTATTGTTATTGCTTTTGCCACCTACAAAACTGACCTCTCTGGACACCATCGCCTAAAGCACTGTACAAGCTAAGTGGAGCTTTTAAATTCATAACCTCTGTGTTTTCAAAATCCTTTTAAATGATCATGAATCCGTATTGCCTTAGAATTTAATGCTATTTTCTATCTTCAGTACAGACAGTGGGTTCTCTCCCTGTCAGCTAGGATTTGGAAAGGACATCAGAGGCCAAGGAACATTGTTGACTTGGATGAGTTCCATGGGTGAAAAGACCAAACTGAGAGGACTGGCTACATTTTGGTAGGCAGCATCTAAGTGAAATGCTGCTTCCAAATGGTGTTTGAATAATTATATCCAGATAAGAAAGCTTTTCAGATTTGACTTGTGTGACCTTTTAAGTGGTAAATTGTCACACATTTCAACTGAGCTAATGTTTCACCAAATCAATTCATTTGAGCTTTCTGATTACAGTTAAATGATAGAAGTACTAAAGTTAATAAGAAGTGGTTGCAACATCTTCTCAATTCACTTGTTAGAATAACTGCTACATCGGACTTTTCCTTCTAGTCCACTGCCATGAGCCAAATTCAGACCCTTAGGTTTACTCTCTTGTGATAATTTCCCAACTGATTTTCAGCCCCCTGATTTCTCTCCCCTACCATCCATTCTATATAAACCAGCAACGTCAATTTTCTCTAATACTATTTTGAGAATAACTTCCCTCTGTAAAAGGAGGGTCTGTGAGTCCCCACTGTTTATAAAATAAAGCCCAAACTATTCAGCATGTGTTCAACTACCTAAACCTAGCCATCCATCCAAATAAATAAATTATTTAATATGACTGTTTTAGGATCCTGCCTCTAAGTGTTTAATGACAGAATACTTCTCCCTTGGAATGTTACCTTATAGTAAGTTCTCTTCCTTTTTCTAATTGAAGGGATCTGTACCTCTTTGGGACTCAGAGCCATTAGTATCTGAACAACTCATCCTTGTGCAATTAATATTCTATAATCTCATAACAACTCTTCTATTATTATAGTTGAACTTTATCTTACTGTTTCTTATTATTGCCTTATGAACTTGTCTGTTGGAAGAGAATACCTTAATCCCCTTGATATCTTTGATTATATATAGCATGGTGTCTGTGATGATCTTCTTGGCCTCTGTCCAGGTGAACTTCAAATAACTACAGCCAAAATTCACATCTCTTCCACTTGCAATATAATCCTTCCTATCCTTTCTTTAAACTCCAATTTGGGGATCATAATAGGACTCCTAGTCGAGGAAAAGACAGAAGCCCAAATTCTTAGTTCAATATTTTCAAGTCAGTCAGAAGGTCGTATTCCTAAGTGGGTAATTATTTTCTAATGACCTTTATTCTTCTCCGATGACAGGAGGCCAAGCTCACATCTCACTTGGAATCATTGTTCACTGCTCTCACCATTCCCCTGAGACACTGATAGTTTTTGTGCTTCTGTCTCCAGCTACAGGCTACCTCTAGTCTCTCAAACCAGACTGGTCCACCTCAACAAGCCTGTTTACTTTTGTCAGACCCTCCATATACTGGCTGGTCCTGCTGTCTTTCTTTAAGTCCTTTTTCTAACAGTGCCTTTCATATAACAGATATTCAATAAATATTAGTTGATTTCACTTAAGAGTGCGTTTTGATATTCTCTTAGCAAGCCTGTCAGTGTTCTTGAACGGATCAGATTTCTAGTATTGTTCTCCTGTGACTTGAAGCTGGCAGCTGAAAATGAAGCAAAGGTTATGGCCAAACATCCAGAATAATGTACTAGGTAATGGTTCTTTTTCCAGTTTAATCTCTCGTTCTCCTTAGTCTCTTGTTGCTTTCTTTTTGTGAATCTTTCCCTGTCCTCTCCTTAGTCATTTTCCACTTGATTTCCCCATTTTTCTCACCAAGAACAAGACATGGGTTTAAAGTCATATGGTCTGGTACATGTTTTTAAATTTTGAAGTAAATTTTTTAAATACGCTAATTTTGAGATCTAAGAGCCTTGTGTGTTCTAATTGGAAGTGAGTTGCTCTTCTCTGAGTTGTATATAATACATTTTGCAAGTGACTTCAAGTCTTTTAGTTCATGAGAGTGATTATGTACACTGATACTGCTCTGGCATTTGAAGGTGTTAAAAAAATAGGTTGCTTGATCTTGGGAGGGCATGTTATGGAAGAGACCCTAGGACCAATCTGCGGTTAAACTAAATCACTGGCTGACTCTAAATACATAGCAGAATCACCCGAAAATGTCTTTTCAAATGCCTTGGCCCCTCAAGTCCCATCTCTCAGGTTTGACTTGTGTGACCTTTTAAGTGGTAAATTGTCACACATTTCAACTGAGCTAATGTTTCACCAAATCAACTCATTTGAGACTTCTGATCCCGGTTAAATGATAGAAGTACTAAAGTTAATAAGAATCAGTAGCAACATCTTCTCAAGTCACTCATTAGAATTGACTGAAATATGCAAAGTTGAGAACCAGTTAAGATCAATTAAGCACTTAAACCTAAATGTTCAATTCCAACCGGAAAATTTCTTACTTTGTTATGTTATAATTAAACCAGTATTTTTCGGAACTAATCTTTGCATCCTAATATGTCTGTAAATTCTATTACAAGCCTATCATAAGCACTTTGATTTAAGGTGGCCATCAAATCCAAAGTAGCAGCAAGTTTAGTAAGTCTCCTCAGAACAGTAGGAACCACTGGATTGAAAGGATTTTTTTCAATTTTAGTGGACTAGAAAAAGTCACTTTTTTTCAAAGCAAACTTCTATTGCTTCTGAGAAGCTTATTCAGAATTTATATTTGTCAGGTATTATTGTTGCCTAACATTAGGGGTTCAGTCTCCTCTTTGGTCTTTGAAACCATTCGCTAAGAAAAGCACTTCAATTGGGTAACCATTCACTGATCGTCTTCTACTTGTCCAAGGCTCTGCAAAGTCTGATATAAATACAAAGGAAGTGTATGACCCATTTACATTCTCAAGAAATTTATTGGGAAGAGTAGAGAGGCAAAATTTACATATATAAAACAATTATGGAACTATGTGAAACCATCCTGTGATTAAATAGAACCTAACATCTCCATCTGTGTGTGTTTCTGTGTGTGTGTAAAATGGCTGATCAGGAAGAGACCAAAGTTCAAATGCACCATGGACAGTCTAAGGTATAAGTGAATCAGATGAAAAAAAAATGGGGTCATGGAAAGTAAGATGGCTAGAAAGAAACTAGGGAAATGGGAAGAAGGGAAAAAGAAGCCAAGGAAAAGGGATGGTTGAATGTTATTTTAAATGTTCCCTTTTTCTGAATAACCACACATATGCAAAACATCTGGAAGAATATCATTCTCTGACATAACTCAATATGTCAGTTATATTTGACATATCTGAACCTACCTAAGATAACTGGACTTAACAATGTCAACTCTCAGTTCATCAAAAATAGAGGTATAAAACTGTAGACCTCATATTGTTTTCATCCACCCACTTTTATCATGTGGCCCACTATATTTGTTACTGTTCTGGTGGAATAGAAATGGTAAATCAGGAGTCTCACATTCCAATCTCTGATGCATCCATTGAGTGAGCTGGATAAACTACTTCTCTGGGTCTCAGTTTCCTCATTTGCAAAACAGGCATAGTAATAACTTGACAGGAAATGGTACATCCAGTTGTGTTTAGGTGATATATGGGTTATAGGATTCATTGAGCTGTATGTCGTGTGATTAGCACAACTGCCTAGCATGTTGTAAGCACTGACTAGGTGATAGCTCTTACTAATGTTCTTTTCTTATTATTTGGTTAATAGATATATTGTTTCTGAATAAACAGAAGCAGTCCTGTAAAGTGGGCTTATGAAACAATAGAAAGGGAGTTCAAAATAAGCATGTATCTAAAAACAAAGGCCTCATAGCCATCTTTATGACACTGCTCAAAATTTTAATATTATGTGAAATAGGCCCACCATACAAAATGTTCTAAATAGAAAGACACCTTTATCTGTGAGGCTAAGAGAACTACATTGTGCACTCCAGGTTTTTTCCATTCATTTGCTCGAAGATAAGCAGCAAGCTGTTACTCTCTTTCGGGGCTGTCTTCAGAGACTATTTCTAGCCACCACTTGTGGGAATGCTTTATGAGATGTCAGCCTGTGTGAGTAGAGATAGCATGGTTTGTCATGGGCAGATAGGCCATATTCTGCTATGAACTGATGGCTTTGTCTTTTATCACTGTCACAGGCTTATTTAACAAGCTGTGACTCTGTGGTTCATCACAAAGAGAACTGTCATCCCCAGACACGTGGCCTGAACATCCTTTCATCTTCCATGCTGGTAGGATCTGTCATTTGACATCAAGCAGACCAGCAACTCCAGATGGACCATGCAGGCTGCAACCCTGTAACAGGGAAGGTTTGCACTGGCGTAGATCCAGGCTTTGCACCTTTGATTAGATTACACAAATGAGAAAAACATATGTAAGCTCTTAAGTTGTGTACGCTGATAATATGTCATAAATATCACTTGAAAAGAAATGGTACAACCAGTCGTGTTTAGGTGATAATTATTTATCATGGTGTTATTCTGAGTAACTGATAAATGAATTAAGATTGATTTACTCCGCTATCCCTCCATTTTAAAAACTCTTCTCTTTGCTAGCTATTAATAACATTTAAATTTTGAAGCAACTTTAGAACTTTAATTGTAGATGGTCCTTCAAAATTGTTGACAATTGGTTAATACCTTGTTTGTGTGTATGTAGCAACTGTGTAACAAATCTGCAAATATTGACTCTCCCACTCATAATATCAGTTAAGGAATAATAAATCCAGAGACCTAAACAGAAAATTCTTTAATATGTCTAAAGGAGCTCTGTGGCTGAGAGTTGAGGGGGTTGCTTAGTTACAGCCTTTTCACCAAAGCCTGTAGGACATATACTCTTGTCTGTGGAAACTGAGCCCAACCTGCTGAGTTCAGCACATTGCCTGACCCTGGGACATAGCATTCTGCTGTAGCTGTGACTTAGCAGACCAGATTAAACTACTCTGGGGACATTAAAGAGTCAATATTTCATGTCTGCCTTCATGGGATTGAATTTAAGCTAAAATATTCAAAAGCCTTAGTTGTTTAGTCTCACTGGTGATTTCTGCTTTTTCATTCTCTTTAAATTTCCACATTTTGCAAAGTTATCTCTTAAGGAGTTTAGCTTTGTCTTTTTGCTGCTGTCATTTTCTTGATAAATACAAGGATGTTTAAAGCTAGAATCTTGGCTGCAGAGACTTAAAATTAAAGGGTAAGGAATCCATTGGTTATCCGGTGTTTCTTATGAAAGAATAGGACTATTAAACTCAAGCAAAGAATTTTTTTAAGTGAGAATGTAGATAATGATCATATAGCAGAGGGTGAACTCAGGACCCCCATGTATATTGGACACTGTACAAAGGAGCCAGCTAGGGTTGTGACTGGGGACTCAAATCTAGGCAGTGCTCAGCTCACCAAGCACCGTGCCCATGCAGGAGCTTCTACCAAAAGGGAAAGCCTCTTTCTAATCAATTACCCAGAATGAGTACTTTTTCTACCTGCACAAATACTAGATACGCTAGCAGTGGCCTTGGATAAATTAAAGGCAGGCATTTAACAAATGAAACATCTGCTTACCTAAAAGAATTACTCTTAAAGACTCCAGGATTTTGGAAGAAAGAGCATTCAGAATTTGACTGAAAGTCAAATGTAAATATTGCTTTAAGTATTTAAATAATATAATTAGACTTTATAAATTTGATTTATTTTTAGAATTTTAAGTTTTCTTGGTAAATCTATACAGTGTCCAAGACTAGGTTTGATCCTTTTTATTATTCCACTACTTTGAATGCATGGGAAGCACCCCATGTAACCAGATACAAATATTTATTCTAATTAATAAACTTATCTAGTAAACTATAATTTATCTTTATAAAAGAGATGTAATTAGCTTTGGTCATGATTATGTTTCAGGTTTGGCATTCCCTACCTTTGTCAAGTTTGACTTTCAGTATTTAGATAAACTAAAGTTTATCAAATATGCTAGTGAGCATATTCATACTACTTAACACAGGGTATATATAGAAAAGAATACATTGTGAGAATTTTCAGTTATAAACTAAACTAGGTTGATGGCCTCTTTGCTATCTTGGGCAAATTAACTCTTCGGTTCCAGATTAGGTAACAACAGATGAGGGAGGTGCTGGGACATTTCCTCCAGAGGGTGGCGCTGGGACATTTTCTCCAGAGGGTGGAGTGCACTCACCAGCTATGTGTATAGTACACTTACTCTCTTTTTCTCTTTAAATAATGTGTATGTTTGTAAGTAAAGATCAAATATACAACAATCAGATTTAAAAATCAGGTCCAGATTAAAAGCTTCTATTTGTTAAACACAATATACCATCTAAAATATAAAAAATATGAACAAGAAGAGCTTAATTATAATATGATATCTTGATCGATCCACCATGGTCTTAAAGAAGGAATCATATAGAATCAAAGGGAAAGCTGAGGAGTCCATATATCTTTATCCACATAACTCCTATATTTAGCATTCACATGTAATTAATCACATGGTCAATTGGAGTCAGTTTCAATGAAAAAAAAAACTATTTGACTGATTCTTTCATTTAATTGACCAAAATAAAATCTTTGGATGTAAATTGAACAGCAAATGTCAAAGCTTAAATTTTTCACGTTTAGAATCCACGTTCTTGCATATTCAGGAGCAGCTAGCAAAATGTGAGCCAAAGTGAACCACAAAGATCTATTTCATTCAGAAAACCTGTTAAAATGAGGATTCACACTGGCTGCAAATTGTTTTCACTTTGGTTTACTAGCAGACTATAAACAAATAGTGAAAATGAGATAAAGATGCAAATGACCAAGCAGCTGTAGCCCCGCAGTGGGAACTAGAGTTTCCTAGTTTTTCACAAAATGCCTCCCAAGTTTTGTGGTCAGCATAGCTTATGCAGAACGAGGATCCTAGGAGCTTAGAATTGGTGACGGCTCACAGCCTTTTGTGATATTAGGCTGGGTGAGGGCCGTGTCAATACTCAAAAGTCTAACTGCTACACATAAAGCAATTCCTATGCTTATTTTAGTGTCATAAAGCTAACAGCAGCTCTGGGCATGAGCTCCCATACAGGGCCTGGCATAAATTAGATGTCCTCCCAATTTCTGTTGAATTGACTCATCACAATATAGGCTATTTACAAGGAGTACCTCTGTGGGATCATGCTAATCTACTGGACTCCCGTGGTTAGAGCAATCCTTGATGCTACTACGACTACTCGATAGGAAAAAACTTGAAAATAACTAATGAGCTGCTTTAATGCAGTGCAATAACTACTGCACTGCATTCTAATTTCCTTACTTCTCTTTTGCTTCACACAGTCTATCTCAAAACTGTAGCTAAGAGATCATTGTTCATACTTGTCAGGCTTAAAAGTACTCAGGTTCAGAAATAGAAGTACTTCTTTATATTCCTTGAAATTAGATGATATATTGGTTTTATTTCCAGAGAGTAAGTTGTGACACCTCTGGAGGCCAGTTTTTCATTTTCCTCCTTGATTCAAGTTATTAAAATGTGAATCAGATAAGAGCAAAGAAAAACTGTTAGAAAACGATCTTGGAAAGCTTTTATAAGTACCAGATATTCCCAGCTGGGGTGTCAAGCAGTATTATTCACAGGGTGTTTATATGTGTTTTGCTGAGAGATTAGGCAAGATTTAGCAGATCACCAGTGTAAATCTATCATACTGGTGATATTAATAACAAAAGATTTAATATATTTTGTTTTATATAGCCAAAAGTTCTTGACACATTTTACAGGACACTATTTATATTAAAATGTCAGCGTATTACTAAAACTATATCTTACTTATGATTACTGATTTAAACTAAAACCCCTGGTATGTTAATATCATAGTGAACACACAGTTCTATGAAACAATATGACAAAGAAATTTGGATGCCAGCCACACTTCTCTGAACCCCAATGCATGGCTTCTATGACCAAAGTCCAACTGGGGACAGCCACCACTGTAGTTCAAGATAAGCCCAGTCACACAAACGGTGCAGCTTTGTTTTCAAATGTTACTCAACAAGTTAGAGAGGCTAGGTGATATTTTCCATTGAATTTAGAGTTGTTCAGTAAGTGATAGAAATTGTACAATTTGTTCTCACCAAGGAAAATAAAAAGAAAAACATTTTTATTTTAGTTTTAGGTTTTTTTTTCCCTCTTTTTCCATTTTCAAGACCAAGTGAAACATTCTGGTTCTCGTTTCAAATTACCCAAGCTTCCATCTCATATAAAGGAATAATAGCAGACTTGTACATGAATCAGCTTCTTGAAAGTTTTTATGCAGGACCATGCTAGTTCTGCTTTCCCAGCCCAATAGCTTTTTGAATACTTCACAGCTATTCTTGAATTGACTTGATTCACTGACATCTGTCTCAGAATAGCAACATTTTGTATTCACCTTGTCTGTGTTTTCTAAACTCACATCTCTTATTTTTCCTTGAGGAAGATTAGAAATGCAAAGATGAATAATTAGCCTCCCTGTCTACCTGTTTTGTGGCAGGTAGGATGCTTGAATACTGCATTCTATTTGTAAAGAGCTTTAATGAGAACATTAACAACAACAATTTATAAAGCACTTCACTCAAAAACAGAATCTGGAATGCAGTACACCACAATAAACAAAAAGAAACACATGCACACACAGTCAACCATGAGTGCACACACGTACATATACACACACATCCTAAACTGGGAACACTGCCCAGAAAAAGGCAAGCAATGCTGGCGAGAAGGGCATGCAAGCATGGGGAGGTGAATGGAATAGAGAGGCAAAACATTTACAATCCAAAAATGGGTATTCAGACAATAAAAGGAAATTTGCCTGCCCGTGTTGCTTGGAAAGATATGCACAAAATGTGATTTAAGTTAATAGTGTTCTGTATCAAGGTTACACTAACAATTATACATTTATTATTTCCAGTGTATCTAACTGGGCTCAAACAAGTCAATTTCAAGAGTTCTGCCTTCATGAGAGTTATAACATCCCCACCCAGCAAAAACATGTAGTGGAAACGTTATGAGGCTAGGAAGCAGAAGCTTCAAACTCTAGCCTCAGTTTAAGCATGTCTGCTTATGTGATCTTAAACAAACTATTTAACCAAGTTGTATTTTGTTTCCTTCTTTATCAAGCAGAGAGAAAAAATTTTGTGATTTAAATCATATGAAAAATACTTTAAAATATATAAAATGTTGTAAAAAGTACAATTTGCAAATTTATGTGCAAACATATAATAAAAAATATGTAATCATATACTTATGCATAATTATATATAACTGAAAAAATATATAATTACAAGTATAAAATTGTAAATATATAATAGATAATGGTAAATAGATAATATAAAATTGTATATATATACACAGAATGTTTATATATATATATATATATATATATATACACACACACACACACATTTAGTCAGGATGTATTCAACTATAAATTCTTAAGTCAGAATTTTCATCATGCCTTTGTGTGTGTGTTTGTGTGTGTGTCTGTGCATGTGAGAGAGAGATATTTGAAATAAAAATATTTATAATTCTAATTAAATGACAGTAAATTAAATATATTTTCAGAATAAAGCAGTCATGGGAAAGGCCAAGGTCATTCCTACTTATTTTCTTATTAAGTGATACACAATCTGAGCCAAGTTTTCTTATTAATTTCAGAAAAATACAGCTAAAATAGGAAAGTCAAGCAAAATAATTCATCTTTTGTTTCTCATACAAAAGGTCAAAGAAATTCTAGTCCCAGAGCAACATCAGAGAAGTAATTATAAGTTGACTATTAAATAAAACTGAGTAGTTGGAATGAGAGAGAATATTAATTACAAATAATTAACTAAACCCCAGGATAAAAACTCTTTGCATCACAGATAAACCTGTGCTTTCTCCATTAGGTAAAGTTTTCCATTGGAGCAATAAGCTATTCTAAAAAATCCTTATATAAAACCAGTATATGGATGAAGTGGAGGATTATGTGTATTTATTTGTGTGTTTCAGTGTATATATGTGTATATGTGCGAGGGCAGGGTGACAGTGGCGATTTACCTGCCATTTATGAGCAATCATGAGATTATTTCCTTTCTCCTTTCAATCCTTTTGAAATCAAGAAAGGCAGATGTAGGCCTTTCAAATTATAGTGTGAAACAAAATAAAATACCGTCAAATTATTTTGTGTGGCAGTTTATGATTGAGTTCTATTCTAAAATAATGATAATAATAGCTAGATATCAAGTAACTGTAAAATACATACTTAGTGTCTCTAACAATGTGTCTATAGCACACTTAGTGTCAAAGATACTATATTTTAGTGTTGAGATAACTTATTATTTATCAGTAGTGATTAAACTGACCATCTGAAACAGGTTAGCATAATCAATAAGTATTTGTTGAATCTAGAAAGGACTGAAAAATGGGAGAAAGGAAAGAAGAAGGAAAGGTAAGAAAGGGAGAGAGGGAAGGAGATAGGAAAGGAAAAGTTAAAGAACAGTATATTGTGCATTGTAACAAGAATCCATCGGAAATTTTAGGCTAATTGTATTAAGTAGACAAATATTTTAATATCAGCTCAGCAAATTACGATCTCAGAAAGAACTCTAGTGATCTTAAATTATACCCTCTGATAAAAAAATCAACCTTACTACAATAAACTCTAAATTATCTAGGTATTTTTGTACTTGGCTTCTATCAAACAGAAATGAATATAAGAAAATCAGTGGGTCTCTGGAACTTAACCTTAAAAATAGTTTTCTGGATATTTCAATGAAATGCTTTCTACCTCTTCATTACTCAGTCTTCATGAGACTGAAAACCCCTGAAGCATTTCAAGACTATGTATTGGCAAGGAAAGTCTCAATTTGTTTTCTTTCTTAAGTCAGGAAAATGTACAAAGAGATTTTTACAACAATTTGGAAATTTTTGAAAACTCTATGCAAAGAAAATTATTCAAGTTAAACAGTATAGCTCAATTCTGCAGCAACTTTTTTGGTCTATCAGGTTTTTCATTACATCTCAGAGCTACAACATCCTTTGGGAAAGAACCCCATATCTGCATCCTTTGACATATTTCATTTTGGTTTTATATTTCTAAGGCATTCATAATTATTTCAGTAATCGTAATATTTTATTTATAGTTTCAATACCATAGGAAGATAGAACTGGTTTGCTGAATCAAACAATTTCTTAAGAATAATTTCACTCTACATGGTTAGCAGTTTCATTAAACTACCAAGCTCTGAAGGGAATATTTAATATTCTACTTTCTGTAATGATTAAATTTCCCATTTAAGGAATTTATTTTTTTTCAAATATCAAGAATAGTACCCCTCAAGTTTGGTCTAGATACTTGAAACTTATGAAGCCACCCAGGAACTGTGTTGTATTCCCTAAAGACGAATACTTTACCCTAACTACAGAATTCCACTACTCCTGGCTGCTGGTGTGTTTTGGTTGTTGTTTTGTTTTTCCCCTTCCACTTCTAACCTGTCTCTCCTTAAGTTTAGGTTGCCAGAAGAAACAGGTGGTGCATGAAGGCTACTTAACAACAGTGCCAATTTTAGCTCCGCAGAAAAGAGGGGTAAAATTTCGTGGAAAGTGATGCCAAGGTGGGACAGAAGTAGGAGAGTTAGAAATGGGCATGATCTTCTTCCACCCTTCAGGTGCCTTTTGCATTTTCTCTTGTTCTGCCTAAATAAACAGTAGAGACTTCTAAAATTGAGACTAACAAATTGTATTATTGATACACTTTTGTGTAAGCCACTGCAATACAGCCTCTCATTTAGTCTTTATAACACTCTTGTGTGGTAGCTATTATCATGCACAATTGATTTAATTAATTAATTAATTTTTATTTTTGGCTGCACTGGGTCTTCATCGCTGTGTGCGGGCTTTCTCTAGTTGCCGCAAGCGGGGGCTACTCTTCGTTGCGGTGTGCAGGCTCCTCATTGCAGTGGCTTCTCTTGTTGCAGAGCACAAGCTCTAGGCACGCAGGCTTCAGTAGTTGTGGAACATGGACTCAGTAGTTGTGGCTCGTGGGCTCTAGAGTGCAGGCTCAGTAGTTGTGGCACATGGGCTTAGTTGCTCTGCGGCATGTGGGATCTTCCTGAACCAGTGCTCGAACCTGTGTCCCCTGCACTGGCAGGCAGATTCTTAACCACTGTGTCACCAGAGAAGTCCCTTTTATGCACATTTTATAAATGAGGTATCTGAGGCTTAGAGTAGTGGAGTGACCTAACCAAGGTTGCATAGAGCTAAACAATGACAAAGCTCAAATATAAATAGAGCAAAAAATGGGAGACCAGTTGTTCTCAACTAGGGCAATTTTGCCCTTTAGGGGCATTTGGTAATGTCTAGACACATTTATTATTAACACAACTAAAATAGGGGCACTTCCCACCAAAGAGCCCAGGTAGGCTCCAGTGCTGGGTTGCCTCACGCCAAACAACCAACATGGAGGGAACCCAGCCCCACCCATCAGCAGTCAAGTGCATTGAAGTTTTACTAAGCTCTGCCCACCAGAGCAACAGTCAGCTCTACCAACCACCAGTCCCTCCCATCAGGAAACTTACACACCTCTTAGACAGCCTCATCCACCAGAGGGCAGAGAGCAGAAGCAAGAAGAACTACAATCCTGCAGCCTGTGGGACAAAAACCACATTCACAGAAAGACAGACAAGATGAAAAGGCAGAGGGCTATGTAGCAGATGAAGGAACAAGATAAAACCCCAGAAAAACAACTAAATGAAGTGGAGATAGGCAACCTTCCAGAAAAAGAATTCAGAATAATAATAGTGAAGATGATCCAGGACCTTGGAAAAAGAATGGAGGCAAAGATCGAGAAGATGCAAGAAATGTTTAACAAACACCTAGAAAATTAATGAGCAAACAAACAGAGATGAACAATACAATAACTGAAACAAAAATTACACTAGAAGGAATCAATAGCACAATAACTGAGACAGAAGAACAGATAAGTGACCTAGAAGACAGAATGGTGGAATTCACTGCTGTGGAACAGAATAAAGAAAAAAGAATGAAAGGAAATGAACACAGCCTAAGAGACCTCTGGGACAACATTAAATGCAACAACATTCACATTATATGGGCCCCAGAAGGAGAAGAGAGAAAGGACCAGAGAAAATATTTGAAGAGATTATAGTCAAAAACTTCCCTAACATGGGAAAGGAAATAGCCACCCAAGTCCAGGAAGTGCAGAGAGTCCCATACAGGATAAACCCAAGGAGAAACATGCCAAGACACAAAGTAATCAAATTGGTAAAAATTAAAGACAAAGAAAAATTATTGAAAGCAGTAAGGGAAAAATGACAAATAACATACAAGAGAACTCCCATAAGGTTAACAGCTGATTTCTCAGCAGAAACTCTACAAGCCAGAAGGGAATGGCATGATATACTTAAAGTGATGAAAGGGAAGAGCCTACAACCAAGATTACTCTACCCGGCAAGGATCTCATTCAGATTTGATGGAGAAATCAAAAGCTTTACAGACAAGAAAAAGCTAAGAGGACTCAGCACCACCAAACCAGCTCTACAACAAATGCTAAAGGAACTTCTCTAAGTGGGAAACACAAGAGAAGAAAAGGACCTACAAAAGCAAACCCAAAACAATTAAGAAAATGGTCATAGGAACATACATATCAATAGTTACCTTAAACATGAATGGATTAAATGCTCCAACCAAAAGACACAGGCTTGCTGAATGGATACAAAAACAAGACCCATATATATGCTGTCTACAAGAGACCAACTTCAGACCTAGGGACACATTCAGACTGAAAGTGAGAGGATGGAAAAGGATATTCCATGCAAATGGAAATCAAGGAAAGCTAGAGTAGCAATACTCATATCAGATAAAATATACTTTAAAATAAAGAATGTTACAAGAGACAAGGAAGGACATTACATAATGATCAAGGGATCAATCCAAGAAGAAGATATAACAATTATAAATATATATGCACCCAACATGGGAGCACCTCAATACACAAGGCAACTGCTAACCACTATAAAAGAGGAAATCGACAGTGACACAGTCATAGTGGGGGACTTTAACACCTCACTTACACCAATGGACAGATCATCCAAAATGAAAATAAATAAGGAAACAGAAGCTTTAAATGACACAATAGACCAGATAGATTTAATTGATATTCATAGGACATTCCATCCAAAAACAGCAGACTACACTTTCTTATCAAGTGTGCACAGAACATTCTCCAGGATAGATCACATCTTGGGTGACAAATCAAGCCTCAGTAAATTTCATAAAATTGAAATCATATCAAGCATCTTTTCTGACCACAATGCTATGAGATTAGAAATGAATTACAGGGGAAAAAACGTAAAAAACACAAACACATGGAGGCTAAACAATACGTTACTAAATAACCAAGAGATCACTGACAAAATCAAAGAGGAAATCAAAAAATACCTAGAGATAAATGACAATGAAAACAGGACGATCCAAAACATATGGGATACAGCAAAAGCAGTTCTAAGAGGGAGTGCATAGCTATATAAGCCTACCTCAAGAAACAAGAAAAATCTCAAATAAACAATCTAATGTTACACCTAAAGGAACTAGAGAAAGAAGAGCAAACAAAACCCAAAGTTAGCAGAAGAAAGAAATCATAAAGATCAGAGCAGAAATAAATGAAATAGAAACAAAGAAAACAACAGCAAATATCAATAAAACTAAAAGCTGGTTCTTTGAGAAGATAAACAAAATTGATAAAACATTAGCCAGACTCACCAAGAAAAAGAGCACTCAAATCAATAAAATTAGAAATGAAAAAGGAGAAGTTACAACAGACACCAGAGAAATGCAAAGCATCCTAAGAGACTACAACAAGCAACTCTATGCCAATAAAATGGACAACCTGGAAGAAATGGACAAATTCTTAGAAAAGTATAACCTTCCAAGACTGAACCAGGAAGATATAGAAAATATGAACAGACAAATCACAAGTAATGAAATTGAAACTGTGATTAAAAATCTTCCAAAAAACAGAAGTCCAGGACCAGATGGCTTCACAGGTGAATTCTATCAAACATTTAGAGAAGAGCTAACACCCATCCTTCTCAAACTCTTCCAAAAAATTGAAGAGGAAGGAACACTCCCAAACTCATTCTATGAGACCACCATCACCCTAATACCAAAACCAGACAAGGATACTACAAAAAAAGAAAATTACAGACCAATATCACTGATGAATATAGATGCAAAAATCCTCAGCAAAATACTAACAAACAGAATCCAACAATACATTAAAAGGATCATACACCATGATCAAGTGGGATTTATCCCAGGGAGGCAAGCATTTTTCAATATACACAAATCAATCAATGTGACACACCATATTAACAAATTGAAGAATAAAAACCATATGATCCTCTCAATAGATGCAAAAAAAGCTTTTGACAAAGTTCAACACCCATTTATGATTAAAAACTCTCCAGAAAGTGGGCACAGGGGGAACCTACCTCAACATAATAAAGGTCATATATGACAAACCCACAGCAAACATCATTCTCAATGGTGAAAAACTGAAAGCATTTCCTCTAAGATCAGGAACAAGACAAGGATGTCCACTCTCACAACTATTATTCAACATAGTTTTGGAAGTCCTAGCAATGGCTGTCAAAGAAGAAAAAGAAAAGGAATATAAATTGGAAAAGAAGAAGTAAAACTGTCACTGTTTGCAGATGATGATACTATACTTAGATAACCCTAAGGGTGCCACCAGAAAACTACTAGAGTTAATCAATGAATTTGGTAAAGTTGCAGGATACAAAATTAATGCAAAGAAATCTCTTGCATTCCTATACACTAACAATGAAAGATCAGAAAGAGAAATTAAGGGAACACTCCCATTTACCATTGCAACAAAAAGAATAAAATGCCTAGGAATAAACCTACCTAGGGAGACAAAAGACCTGTATGCAGAAAACTATAAGACACTGATGAAAGAAATCAAAGATGACACACAAAGATGGAGAGATATACCATGTTCTTGGATTGGAAGAATCAATATTGTGAAAATGACTTTACTACCCAAAGCAATCTACAGATTCAATGCAATCCTATCAAATTACCAATGGTATTTTTTAAGGAACTAGAACAAAAAATCTTGAAATTTGTATGGAGACACAAAAGACCCCAAATAGCCAAAGCAGTCCTGAGGGAAAAAATCAGAGCTGGAGGAATCAGACTCCCTGACTTCAGACTATACTACAAAGCTCCAGTAATCAAGACAATATGATACTGGCACAAAATCAGAAACATAGATCAATGGAACAAGATAGAAAGCCCAGAGATAAACCCATGCACCTATGGTCAACTAA
Source organism: Tursiops truncatus (assembly GCF_011762595.2). Lineage (NCBI taxonomy): Eukaryota > Metazoa > Chordata > Mammalia > Artiodactyla > Delphinidae > Tursiops > Tursiops truncatus. The sequence continues at coordinate 68,618,602 of NC_047040.1, read as the reverse complement.
TCTATGACAAAGGAGGCAAGGATATACAATGGAGAAAAGGGAGTCTCTTCAATAAGTGGTGCTGGGGAAACTGGACAGCTACATGTAAAAGAATGAAATTAGCACACTTCCTAACACCATACACAAAAATAAACTCAAAATGGATTAGAGACCTAAATGTAAGACCAGACACTATCAAACTCTTAGAGGAAAACATAGGAAGAACACTCTTTGACATAAATCACAGCAAGATCTGTTTTGACCCACCTCCTAGAGTAATGGAAAGAAAAACAAAAATAAACAAATGGGACCTAATGAAACTTCAAAACTTTTGTACAGCAAAGGAAACCATAAACAAGACAAAAAGACAATCCTCAGAATGGGAGAAAATACTTGCAAACGAGTCAACGGACAAAGGATTAATCTCCAAAATATATAAACAGCTCATGCAGCTCAATATTAAAGAAACAAACAACCCAATCCAAAAATGGGCATAAGACCTAAATAGACATTTCTCCAAAGACGACATACAGATGGCCAGGAAGTACATGAAAAGCTGCTCAACATCACTAATTATTAGAGAAATGCAAATCAAAACTACAATGAGGTATCACCTCACACCAGTTAGAATGGGCATCATCAGAAAATCTACAAACAACAAATGCTGGAGAGGGTGTGGAGAAAAGGGAACCCTCTTGCATTGTTGGTGGGAATGTAAATTGATACAGCCACTATGGAGAACAGTCTGGAGGTTCCTTAAAAAACTAGAAATAAAATTACCATATGATCCTACTACTGAGCATATACCCAGAGAAAAACATAATTCAAAAAGACATGTACCCCAATGTTCATTGCAGCACTATTTACAGTAGCCAGGTCATGGATTCAACCTAAATGCCCATCGACAGACAAATGGATAAAGAAGATGTGGTTCATATATACAATGGAATATTACTCAGCCATTTAAAGGCACGAAATTGGGTCATTTGTTCAGACGTGGATGGATCTAGAGACTGTCATACATTGTGAAGTAAGTCAGAAAGAGAAAAACAAATATCGTATATTAACGCATGTATGTGGAACTTAGAAAAACGGTACAGATGAACTGATTTGCAGGGCAGAAGCTGAGACATAGATGTAGAGAACAAACGTATGGACACTAACGGAGGGAAAGCCGTGGGGGCGTGGGGATGAATTGGGCGATTGGGATGGACATGTATACACTGATGTGTATACAGTTGATGACTAATAAGAACCTGTTGTATAAAAAAATAAATAAAATAAAATTCAAAAATTGAAAAAAAAAGGGGGCACTAGTGGCATCCGGTATGTAGAAGCTAGGGATACTGACAAACATTCTTCAATACAAAGGACAAATAATTATCCTCTGTATAACTACACAGTGCCAATACAACTGGTGCCTTAAAGCACCAATAGTGCTGAGATTGAAAAACCCTGAAATAGATGTGTTCAAATTCAAGGCTCAGTGTTCTTATCATATCACTGTTTCCTCCTCTGAGGCTAATAATGAACCCATCAAAGCAATAATATGAAATATAGTTTTGAGATACTGTGTAGGATATGTTAAGAGGGATGATCTGGACCAGAACTCAAAACAGAAAGCATAAAATGGAGAACTATTATATCATCATTTATTCAATGCATTTATTAACTCCTCAGACAGCTGTTTGGAGATAGATGGAGTTGTGCAACTAAGATTCAGCCCTGACTTTCAAGTAAAAAGAGAACCTGTATGTGCATGTGTGTGACATATATGTGTGTATACATATATAATGTATGATGTATGCATGTTTGTATAGAGATATATATATAGAAAATAACTATGTAGATAGCATATGCTGACAGCAAGCATGGAATAGGTAATAAACAATAAATGCTAACATTTAAAGATTGCTTACTATGTGCCAAGTGTACCTGTGAGGTAGATACTATTATCATCTCCAATTTACAATGAAGAAACTGAAGTTCAGTCAACTTAGAACTTTCCCCCAAATCCCATGTTAAGTTGTAGAGGAGATATAAACCCATTCACCTGGCTTCAGAGTCTGTACTGTAGTAAACCTATATTCTACAGGCTGCAACAGGAATTCCTAAGAAAGGCATTTCTATGAGAAGGCTACACTGACTCAAAGTGGGGAGGGGACACCTCAATAAATTTAGAGGAACAGGAAGGCACTTCAGATAAATGGGAAAGACTAGGAGATAGAAAGGGTGCTAGTTGTGTTTAGGAAACACTGGCTAGAGTGCAGATTATGTAGGGACATAGTGGGAGATATAACTGCAGAGGGACCAAAAGCAGGGAGTATATGCTCAGCAGGTGACCTCACTCCTACTTCAATAAAAAGTCAACATCTGGTGTAATCTACCGTGTCTCATTTCACCATACCTCAGGACTTCACTATCTTTTCCCATTCGTTTCTTTCTTCCTAACAAGGCTGATCCATCTACATGTGCTCTAGATCAGTGATTCTCACACTTGAGTGTGCATAGGAATCAGGTAAAGAGTGTGTTAGTACACAGATTCCAAGGCCTCACTGGCAGAGACTCTGATGCAGTGGGCCTGAGAGCCTGGGAATTTGCATTTCTGCAAGGCTCCCAGGTGGTGCTGATGCTGCCGTCACTGGACCACACTTTGCATCACACTGCTTAATCCCACCTCCTCCTGCCTCCTCTGAAATCTTGTTCTATCCTCTATGGAATATGGACTCCATGAGGCCAGAGACTATGCTGAGTTCATCACTGAATACTCAGAACTCAGCATAGTGTCAAGCAGAAAAAATATAGTTAAGTATATATGTGTCGAAATAATGTATTTTCTTTTTCTTCCATGAGTACCTTCCCTGCCACCTGCAAACATGTTTGGGTGTCCTTATGCTGAAAAAAGTTTTGTCTTGATATTACTGCTGTCTTAGGCACCTGGACTGTCATGTTAAGGTTAAGTTTCTCTTGCCAGAAAATGAATTTTAAAATGTATGGTTTTTAGAATTTTTGGATTTTGGAGTTGCAACAAGAGTCTATGGACCTGTAGAGCATAATAATTTCACCATTTAGTAACTGTGTTTCTTGGACAAGTTTCTCAACCTCTCTGTACTTTAGTTTCCTCATCGACAAAATGAGGATAATACTAATTACATACCTCATAGGGTTATTATAAGAAAAAAAAGGGTGTTATATATGACAGTGCTTGACACAGAATAACTGTCCATCATGAAATACATGCTGTGTGAGAGTAAGCTACTGAACCATTTTGTTTAGTGTTTAAAATTAATAGGCCCCCAAGAGATAAGTAACAAATGACATAAATAAATACCTGCCCAGAGAGATTGGGGTGTAAGGGAAGGAAATGCAGTCTGGGGAATCACCTACATTGCAACTATTATGTAAGGATACTGGAGGCACCCAGGGAGAAAAGTTCAGGTAATCAGAAAGTCAAAGGGAGGACAAAGAACATAAAGTATTTCCAAACCTTGATGGAATGGATACTAATGAAGAGAGAAAAGGTGAAGAGAAATGAAAATACTATCACAGAAGAGTAAAACAAAGTATAGAACCAAAGTGAAAGACAAGAAATTAATTTTTAAAATATCTTAAAAGGCCCTCAGTTTGACAAAGTGTACTTTGTTTCTAAAGTATTTGTAATTTACCCTTTTAAAATCAAATTTTTATGAAGCATGTCCTCTATGACAGCCATATTCTCATGAATCATGTCTTTGATACTTATGGATGACAGTAGATTTGGTATTATTATCCCCATTTTTACATATGAGGAACTGAGGCTTAGCGCTTAAATAAAATAACTGGTAATTGGTGGGGCTAAGAGTCAAACCCAGGGCTAACTAGTCCATATCTAGATATTTGACTACTTCATGTGACAAGGGAGAAGAGGAAGATCCCAGGAGTGATATAAGACTTATATGGAGGAATGATAATTTTACATTCATACCTCTTCCCCTTCCTGGAGAAACTTCTCAGAGAGAAATCTACACCTGCTTACTTTATTTCTGGCCCTTATTTGATATGCCGTCTACTCCATTCTAGCTTCCACCCACAGGACACCTCTGATCTGCTCTTGATAGCATAAAACAGGCCTTCTACATGTCCATATCCAATGGATACTCTTCTTCTCATATTGTATTTAACCTTTCAACAGCAGTCAACCTAGTTTACTATTTTCTCTTTCAGAAAACATTGTCTTCCATTGTGATCTGTGATGGCATAGTGTTCCTCCTACCTTTTTAATTGTGTATTCTCATTTTCATTTTTTGTTTCATCTTCTCCAACTAAACTTTAAATGTTGGAGCTTTTTAGGAAAAAGTTCATCTTTCATTCTCTCTCTTTACTTATTCTCTAGAGACAATATTACCCACTGCCATGGCTACAATTACTATCTATTAACATTTAACAAATTTATTTCTCCGGCCTATATTTCTTGAGACCTACTAGATATCTTTCTTGGGCCTACCTTCCCAATGGCCTACTAGATGTTTCATAAACCCCTTCAACTCTACATGTTCATGGTAGAACTATCTTCCTCCCAAATCTCCTATTTGTTTTGCCAATCTACTCCAAGTCGTTATCTCATCTTGACAATTCCAATAATGTTCTAACTGGTCTCTTTGCTTTTGTGATGTTATTTCACTGTAGGTTAGAAAATGAAATTTTTCTAACAGTAACAAAATATCTGAAACAAAAAGGAGAAGAAAAGAAAACGAAAATAAGACTTCATTATCCTTAATAACTGTCTTACTGGCCTCGTCCTTTCAACCACAACAAAGAAATATTTAGGGCATAAAAAGCTAGGTATAATGTTTTTGATTCTACCTTTTTTCCTGTAACGTTGCAATAAAAAAATAACAAATAGCCCAGTCATATTTTTAATTTTATTTCTCAACAAATATTTATTGACTAAATACCATATGCAAGAACTTGCATTAGGTGCTATGGGGCAAAAGTAAGATCCTGCTATGGGGCAAAAGTAAGTAAGTTTAGTATGGTAGGTTGAGTTATGGTTCCAATTCTTTATCCTTACAACCACATCCTTTGTCACATAATAATTCACTTTCTTGCACGAAAGGCAGAGTGTATCTTGATGTTTCTTGACTTCGTACTCTTGATGTTCTTTGATCAGTGGAATAAGGATGGAATTGGTAGTGTGCCAGTTCTGAATCTAATCTTTACAAACAATGTATGCTTTGGCTTTCCCCGTTACACCTCTGCCATCTTCACAAGAAGAACATGCTCTGTCTAGCCCAGAATGGGAGACACATAAAGCACAGCCACCTGCCTTATTGGCAGACCTTCAGTTTGGATCAAAGCTGCCCAGCTAATTCCATCTATCTATCCAACCCCCAGTCTACGGATGCATGACCAAGCCCAGCCAAGGTCAGCAGAGCCTCTCCAGCCAACCCACACACACGTAGGAAGAAGCAAATTTTTAATATCATATGCCACTGAAATTTTGTACTTGTTTGTTCTACAGCAATAGCTGGCCAATATAATTGGCCAGGTGTGTAAGACCAAGTTCGGCTTCATAGAACACTGCACCACATTTTGATGAGCCAGAAATGGAGATCAAATTATAGGGGCCAGGGAGGTAAGAAAGGAGAAAAACAAAACAAACATTTGAACATGGCATCATGAAAGCCAAGATAGAAATGTGATTTACAAAGGAGGATTGTTCAACTATGAAAACCTAAGTCCACTGAGTGAGATAAGAACTAATAAGTGTTCACTGGATTTGGGAAACATTTGTGACCTTGGCAAAGTTAATTAAATTGAATGATAGAGGAAAATTCAGAATGTATTGAGATAAAGAATAAATGGGATAGGAAGTAGAGATTTTATTTATAAACAACTCTTTCCTCAAGAGATACATTTTTCTCAGTTTTAAATAAGAAAAATACTTCCTTTTAACACATAACATAGTAATTAGCTTGTAGCCATGTTACTTGAATTTAAATTCAGCAGTACTTCTAGATTTCCTAAGGAGTGGTTTCTTAAGAGAGTGTAGCTTTCACTACCAAACAAAACATTTAAAATTATTAAACAGATTTTCAGAGCATGGTATAGTAAATATATTATATTATATAGGTACATATATTTGTAAATAATAAATCAAATATATATGTTAGTATTACTAGTTCAATTTGTATAACAATGAAGAAAGTTTGATATACATTACTACTCATATTCTAAATGAAATACCTATTTTGATGAATTTTACTCTAAAGGAAGGAGAAAATTTATCTCAGGGAAAAAAGCAGCAGAAGAAAAACTGGGATTTTCACAGATGGATGAAACTATATACGGAGGAAACAGTAAACAGTGAAGAACCCTGTAGACAGATGCTGAGATTAGTTTAAAGCCAATAGATGTGAGAGGTAGTTTGAACACAGAGTGAAAAAGAATCCTTAATCAAAAAAAAAAAAACTGTACTGACTCTGTTTTATCAAGGCAAACAATGGCAAATTCAAGAAGTATTTGTATCCTATACCTATTAAGCCATAAGAATAAAATGTATTCACACTGAGAAACTAACAGAAAAAAATATGTCTTGTTTTCCACTAGGTAATATTTTTCATAAAAACTTCCGAGAATAAGATTGGATATGCTTACACATACTTTTGATGTGGGAAAACATATATATCAAGGTGCCAAAGCACACCCAGTCAGTTGGTGACATTTCTTGCTTTGAAGCACAAAACCTTTATATTTCTGCCAAATCTATGAATCTCTTTAGCATGGCACCTCTCCGCTTTGATAGTTATTTTGTCAGCCTGCATGGTAAAAGGGTAGATTTAAAAAAAAAAAGAACATTGGAAATATGATACATGATGGTTGAAAGTTATGCTAATAACCGAAAAAAGAAACTGATCAAATCCCTGCATGCAGGTACCTAAAATATCATTTACTCTAGCAGTGCACTTGCCAAGGTCAGTCTAGTTACTGCTGCCCCTGAATGTCCAACATGTCAGCAACAAAGACCAACACTGAGCCACTAATATGGCACAATTCCTCAAGGAGATCAAGTGGTCACTGGATGCAAAGTTAACTACACTAGACATTCTGTCCTGGAAGTGCCAGTTGTTTATCCTCACACAGATGGATACCTCTCCCAGGTATGGATTTGCCTTTCCTGCCTGCAAAACTTCAGCCAGAACCACTAGCCATGGGTTTAGGGAATGCATGATCCTCAGGCATTAAATTCCACATAATGCAGCATCCGACCCAAGGACCCATTTTACAGCAAAGAATATGCAAGAATGGGCCTATAAGGTTGCGATCCACTGGTTACATCTCATACTGCAACATCCAGAAGCAGCTAGTCTCCTCTAATATAGGGATGGCCTGTTGAAGACAGTGTTAAAGTGTCAGCTTGGAAGCAGTACTCTGCAAGAAGTTGGTGTCATCATTCAGGACTCATTATATATGTACTAAATCAGAAAGCTATACATGGCACTGTGATCCCAATAAGAATGCATTGATCTGAGAACTGAGGGGTGCTAGAAGGATTGGCCCCTCTTACCATCACTCCCAAACACCTACTTAAAAAATTATGCTCTCTATCCTGGCAACTCTGGTTTCTATAGGGTTACAGGATATAGTCTCCAAAACAGGGTGCACTCTTGGGACACCGCAAGGGACTCACTGAACTACGAGCTACAGCTGCCATCGTGGCTCTTTGGATTCCTTGTGACCAAGGGCCAGCAGGCAAGAAGAGTCATCATCATATCACCAGAGGCAATAGACACTGATTAGAAAGAGGTAGGGATGCTTGTACAAAACGGTGTTGTCTTAGCTCAGGCTACCGTAACAAGATACTGTAGATTGGGAGGCTTAAACAAGAGGAATCAATTTCTCACACTTCTAGATGCTGATAGCCGGAGAGCAGAGTGCCTGCATGGTTGAGCTTTGACGAGGGATTTTTCCTGGCTCGCAGATGGCTGCCTTCTCAGTGTGTGTTCACATGGCTTTTCCCTGAGGCATGCACATGGACAGAGATCTCTCTCTCTCTCTCCCTCTTCTTGTAAGGTCACTAATCCTATCGGATTAGGACTCAACCCTTATGGCCTCATTTAAGCTTAATTACCTCCTAAAAGACCCATCTCCAAAGACAGTCACATTGAGGGGTTAGGGCTTCAACAAATGAATTTTGGGAGGAGACACAATTAAGTCCATAGGAGGTGATGAAGAGGAATACCTGTGAACCCCAACTGATCCACCTGGATGCACCTTGGCACCTAATTATAACTGAAAAGAACACATGCAGCAACCCTGGCTTGAGAAGTTAGGGATGCCTAACTTTTCAAACAAACAATTGACTCTAAACTATAGAAAATACACTAATGTTTAAAGAAATATGATTTGGGGGGTAACGTCTAATGAGATTATAGTTGTACTCCTTTATCTAGTTATAACAAATTTACATTAACATTTTGAGTTGTTTGCAGGAAATGTCTCATTTATTTATTTTCTTTTAATTAAACTGAATTCAGTAGAGGTCAATGGAGGGCCCTCATCTGGTCTGTTGCTGGGGAATTAGAACTCAGTTATTTCTGATGTTCCTTCTTTTTTCCAGGGTTAGGTAAAACACTATACTTCTCTATTACCACGGTCTGGTAAATGAAAATGAATAAATAAATCATCAGTTTACAAAACACCTTTAACGTTTTCTTCTTATAGTCACTTCCTCATATCTTTAAGCAGATGACCCAAGATGTCCCTCACACACTAAACATATACAGTGAAAATGTGGCTCTGATCCTGAATGCATAGGTTTCTCGCAACGAGTGACAATGGTAATATAACACGTATCATAATCAAGATGTATCACAAAGCCAAAAACAGAATCAACCCAATTATGCGTCTCCCCACAGAACTTCAGCACTTACCTGAAGCACAAGGACATGTTCTACTCACTGGAGTTTGGGCAGTATTGAGTTTTTTCTTCTAAAATGTGTATTGATTTAGATATTTTGCACAGCGTAAAGAATTAATGTGTAAGTTAAGTATGTCTTGTCTCTAAAATCCTCAAATCCTTAAAAGCCACAACTGTTAAAAATATAGATACAGCAACTATGACATACTTATCATACTATATGATGATGGGGAAACTCAAGGATATTCTAGCATAATAAATTGCAAATGTTCGATTTCCTTCAGAGAAATAAATAACTATGAAAACCTGTGGAAAGCATGCAAATGTAAATCAGTTAAAATTGCACTTTGAGGAAGAAGAAATCTATTTTAAGTTAAAAATATCAATTTATGTCATTAGTCCTGTGAATATTAAGCAAAACATCAGAAATTTTAAACTTATAGTGGAGAGGAACAACATTTCATAGCAGATGTGAGTTGTCCACAAATTAAGCTTTGCAAGAGATGTCTTATGTCTTTATTTTTTTAATCTAATTAAATTCAGCGCAGGTCAAAAAGGAGCCCTCATCCAGCTGGCCTTCTGGGGAACTAGAGCTCAATTGCTTTTGGTGTTTACTCCAGCGAATCATGTTAAATACCAAGAGTCTCATACAGTGCATTTGAGAGTAGTCCATCTGGTTTTCTCTCATGCTGCTTACCATGGAGATGCCTGTTTGTGCTAGCCAGCAGAGTCTCTTCAAGTCCTTAGGATCCACTGTCCCAGTGGAAAATGGGACATGGAAGTGGATGTTGGGTGGTTTCTGCCTTAAATAGGACGGTAAAAATAAAGAAATTTCACCCATTATGGCCCCAGTGTATTGTAACCAAGAGCAGACAGACATGTGGAGAGGGTAGAAAGATCAGACACATGTGTCCTTGCTTTCCATCTTCCAAAGTGGGAAATGGAGGATGTGAAAGTAGAATGGGAGAAATGCTGAATTGGATGGGGGACTGGAGAGCACTGGCAACGGATATTTTTCTGGGAAAGACACAAACCTCTATGTGTAGCTCAACACAGTCACATCCATCATGATGTGGGAACATTGTAGAGCACAAAGGAAGTGTCTAGAAAATCTTTGAAATGCTTCTGGTTCCCAAGCCCTGTATAAAGCATAGGGAGTTCAGGTGTTCTGTGTGCTCCGGTTGAAGAGCCCAGAGAAATTGATAAGTTGGTAAATCTGCAAAGGCCTGGGATCTGGACAAAGCAGCCACCATGTGTGAAGACTTCCTGACCAAGGACAAGTGCCTGAGACAAGATGGCTTCAATAGCTGAACAGGACCAGCAATTACTGGTTCGGAGGGTAGCCCAAATTAGCCACACCACAGCATTTGCCAAGGAGCATAAAAGTTACCATGTGGATCAAAGGTCCAGCCTTCATTCCCCACTCCCCTCAGATACAATTTCATATAAGCCTTATTTGTCACTTAGTCTTCACAACACTCCTGTGTAGTAGTTATTATTATACACATTTTATAGATGAGGTATCTAAGGGTTACAGTAGTGGCGTGACCTAACCAAGGTTACATAGAGCTGAAAAATGACAAAGCTCAAATATAAATAGATCAATGGTAGACGAGTTGTTCTCAACTAGGGGCAATTTTGCCCTCTGGGGCTATCTATCTAGGAAAGGAATAGGGAGGAAGAGGAAGGGATCTTAAAGATTTGTTTTAACATGAAAGAAACAGAGATTAAGTTATCAGATTGGAATGAGTTCAACAGATTGAACTACATCTAGTTAGTTTTTTTTCTGGAATAGATACAAAAGGAAAAAGATATATCTGTACATATTAAATATATATATATTTTTTACCAGTAGAATGGATATATATGTAATGTGGTGGTGGGATGTTTTTAAGTAAAGTTAGATATCAATACATTATAGAAAGTAAGCAAAGTATGTTTTCTGTGCACATCTGAGTATAAAATATAAATTTGTTATTCTGTTAATAATAACATGAAACTCTAACATGTAGCCATGACCTTGAGCAACCAGTAGAAGGCCATATTATAAACAGATTGTTTGTGGCACCTTCTCCTTTCTTGGCCACCCACTACTACAGAGAATGCTTTGGCTCCTCTGTTGTTGTAATTCATACTAATCTAGAACTTTTCCAATAATAGGTTCAGATGTCACCCATTCCAAGAGGATTTGCATTTACTAGTGAGTATCTCAGATACAGAAGGCCTTCCAAGCCAAAGAAAGTATAATTTACTAGAAGAATTGTGAGTACTTGGTTAACAATAATAGCAAAAAGTACTATTAATAGAACATTCACTACATGTTAGTCGCTGAACTGAAACCTTTGCATGTCTTTTTGCTAGGTCTGTGAGTGTGTACCAGTGAGGTAGGAATAAGATACTCTGGAGTAGAAGGTCATCCTATGATACTCAACTCATATCACTTGGTGGTGATGAACTTCAACACAGTGTCCTCTGCTTTAGGAGCCATATTGGTGCCAAGAATTTGTGAACAGAACCAGCTAGTTGCTACATGCCATGTTCTTCACTCAAAGAAGAATGGGTGAGGTAAAAGCCTTTGCCAAGTGTAAATTCAAGTGTCTCTTCCAAGTTATTCAACTCTCTTTGAAAGACAAAAGGCACTGGACAATTAAGGATATGATTCTATTAAGGCTTTTGCAATAGTGAGAATGTTCATTAATGAAGAACAGTTTTATAGAGGCAGGTAAACAGGAAAATTATCAGTGAGTCTTACAGGAGTCACGAAGAAGAACAGAGATGGGTCTAATCTGAATCACTGAGGAGAGGTGGAGGTGAGTCATTTTTTGGAGTATGAGAGAGGGTAGGTCCTTTGTTCTTAGGTTAGCCAGTTTGTTGAAACATAAAATGATGAGGAGACTTCAGAAAACAAAATGGTGAGAGGATATCTTAACTGTCTGATGTTTCCTGGAAAGACATGGCTCAGATAAAGATTAGCACAGTTACTTCCTTCTTCACCTTCTTCATATTAGTAAAACAGTTATGAAAAAAATAATACAGTGCAGTGTATGTTTGTAGCAATTTCCCCAAACTTCCTGATATCTTGATTAACCTATTTGACCAACAGGACATTCTGTCAGTAATAGGGTTTTGTCTTTCAAGTAGAACATAAAAAATTTCAAACAGCATTTATGCACAGAGAATCCCTATTGTCACAGAAAATATGCCAACTTGAAGACTAAACACAAAGTACAGTAGTGCAGTATAATGCAAATAAGAAAAGGATTTTTAAAAAGAATGAAGATAAATTTTTTTTAATTTTAAATTTATGAATAAATTTATGGAGTTAAATATGAAATATATGGAGATAAATTTAAGAAGAGTTTAAAGGAAGAAAAAGAGATGAAGAGCGGGGGAGGAAAGCTTGGAAATGTGAAATACTAGAGGCAAATCACTTGATGGAAAAGGACCAGTGTGGTACATAATGAAGTTATATCAATACCTGAGGATGTGTTGGACACTGCAGTGCTTGTCATTTCCCTTACTGGTATGACAACAACCAGTACAAGTACACTATGTCTTGATAAAGCCATGTTATACTCACTGTATGGAAGGGACCACAGCCTACAAGACCAAAGTTCACACTTGGCATTTGTGAGTCAGCATAGGTAGGTAGAAACGCTAGCAACTCAGTGCCTCATTTGTTCTCCCTGCCCTTTATTTTCATAGCAGTAAAGGGCAGGGAAAACAAAATGGTGCTGCTTTGATGGGTTTTACTTTAGCTGCATACTTTTCCATATTAAGTAATCCTATTAGCTCATTAACCGCCTCATTCCTAAATGTGCAAAAAAAAAGACTAGATAGACAAATCAAGATGTGTATCAGTGCACTGTCATGAAGATGGTAGAAAAAGAGCTAGAGAAATTGCATCTTAATATAATCTTATAACATAAAAAAATTTCAGGGCTTCCCTGGTGGCGCAGTGGTTGAGAGTCCGCCTGCCGATGCAGGGGACACACGTTCATGTCCCGTTCTGGGAAGATCCCACATGCCGCGGAGCGGCTGGGCCCGTGAGCCATGGCCGCTGAGCCTGCGCATCCGGAGCCTGTGCCTCGCAACGGGAGAGGCCGCGACAGTGAGAGGCCCATGTATCACCAAAAAAAAAAAAAATTTCAAACCACCTGCTTTATGAGACAGAATTTAGTCAACTGATACAGTTCTCACTTAAATTTTAGTGTAGGATTTCTTACAAATGATATTCTGGCCCTCTTCCTAACTACACAAATGCAAACACCTGCCATGATACTGAGGCTGCTTAGCAATTAGCAGAACAATTATATCAGTTTGACTTCCCTACTATGTCCATAAAATTCTTCAGAATCAGCACAAATGTTTAATTACTGACAGTAAGCCCAACACCGTGTATCTTAGCAGAGGTGATGATCCACTACTAAACACCATACAATACACTTGAGACAACCTCAGGTCCCACTGCAGCATTTCTTGTCTTCTCTCCTTTCCAACCCTTTCTAAACGAAGCCTTAAAGCTGGCACTCATTTTTTCCCCATGTTTGTTCTTTTCTTTAAAATTACTCATATCCACTCAGTCTATATTAGTAACTGATTTTTTTCTCTGTTAGCATGAAGCCAGATACACTTTGGTTTGAAGGAGCTCTGTGAACTTGGGCAAATTGTGGAACCTCTCCAAGATTCAGTTTCCTTGTATATAAAAGTCGGGTAGACTATCGCATATGGTTACTGTGAAGATGAGTAGGATAACATGTAGAATGTGCCGAAGAGTGATGACGTGGGGACACTCACAATGTCATTTCTCTTGACCCATCCTTTCTTCCCTCTGTTCCTTTCTTTTTGATAAGATACCTTAAGTTTTAGGAGCCAGTCCTATAACGAATATTCAAATTATGTGTTTCTTCCAAACTGGCAAGAAGTCTAAGAGTTGAGAATATTTTTCTTTTTTTTTTCTGCACTGAGGGTTGATGATCAATCAGCATCGTGACTGTGACCACTCTCCATGACAACTGTCAATGCAATGTCAAAGCCATCACTGTTCCTTGAGACCCGCTACCGGGGACTTGAGGATCCTCAGGGTCATTTTAGATGCTTTATCTGTACAACATATTGTAGTTTTATACCACACTTGTTGGTTCTTATCTTTCTCTGAAAATTCTATTTTCATAGCAGTAAAGGGCAGGGAAAACAAATGAGGCAGCGAGTTGCTAGCGTTTCTACCCACCTATGCTGACTCACAAATGCTGGCAGCCTGTGGACCCTTCCATACAGTGAGTACAATGTGGCTTTATCAAGAGATAGTGTACTTGTACTGGTTGTTGTCATACCAGTAAGAGAAATGACAAGCACTGCAGTGCCCAACACATCCTCAAGTACTGACATAACTACATTATGTACCACACTGGTCCTTTTCCATTGAGTGGTTTGCCTCTAGTATTTCTCATTATAACACCATCACCATTTTACCCTGGTTGGCTCATTTTCATCCTTCATGGCTCAAGTCAAATGTCTCCTCCTCAGAGAGCCCTTCCCTGAATCCTTTTTAAAGTGACCCCCCATTTTTTTTCTCTCATCTCCCTGGCTATTTTCTACATAAAACACCCCAATCTGTATTTATCTTGTTTGCTTGTTGTTTGCTCATTTATTTGCTTGATCATAGTTTCTCTACCAAATTAGGATGTATGCTCCCTGAGGGCAGGAACCTGTTGTCTTAATTTGTTCCCCCAGAATTAGAGCCTGAGACAAGGACTTGGGAGAAAGTGGCTTACATGAAAAGTGATCCAAGGAAGCACAAAGAAGGAGTGGGAGAAGTGAGCCAGGGAAGAGAGAAAAGCCATTTAATCTGTCTGTTAATAAGCAAGTCACTGATTGGCCAATTGGGATGCACTCTTCTGGAGAACTTCCTAGAAATAGAGTGTAGAAAGTACAGCCAGTTCTGATAGAATGTGGCATATGTGTTCCTAAAAAAAAATCACTGTGCTAAAGAAAACCATGCAATAAAAATCACAGGGCTTATGGAGAAAAATGAAGTTAGGAGCACAATACTCAAAAGCTTCATCAGTCACACATAAAAAAGATAGAATCCTTAAAAATGGTAACACAGGGACTTCCCTGGTGGCGCAGTGGTTAAGAATCCACCTGCCAATGCAGGGGACATGGGTTCGATCCCTAGTCCGGGAAGATCCCACATGCCGTGGAGCAAATAAGCCCGTGTGCCACAACTACTGAGCCTGCGCTCTAGAGCCTGTGAGCCACAACTACTGAGCCCACGTGCCACAATTACTGAAGCCTGTGTACCTAGAGCCCGCGCTCTGCAACAAGAGAAGCCACCACAATGAAAAGCCCACACACCACAACGAAGAGTAACCCCCGCTCACCGCCACTAGAGAAAGCCCGCTCGCAGCAACAGACCCAACACAGCCAAATTTAAATAAATAAATTTATTTTTTAAAAAATGGTAGTACAGTGTGTCACACATGCTAAAAGTTTAAGAAATACATAAAATCTACAATAAATATGGCATTATACTTCAAAGGCCTGATGTTGGCTTGTGAAAGGGCATGCTGGAAGGGTTGCAGTTTGTGAGTTACTGCAAAGTGGTAGAAGAAGAATTATGTGAAATCTGATAGAAAGTTGGAAGGCTAGGAGTGACTGGGTGTGGTTCATAACATAGGCAGGTCACTGGGAGATGTTCGAGGTGTGTGTGTGCACTTTTTTTTTTTATTTGGCTTTCGTCAGCTGCATGTTGTTTCCTGCATTCACCTAATCGGGGATTATCATCTTTTTTTAAATTAATTGTTATTGGAGTGTAGTTACTTTACAATGTTGTATTAGTTTCTACTGTACAGCAAAGTGAATCAGCCATACATATACATATACCCCCTCTTTTTTGTATTTCCTCCCCATTTAGGTCACCACAGAGCATTGAGTAGAATTCCCTGAGCTATATAGTAGGTTCTCATTAGTTATCTATTTTGTTTTTAGTTATCTATTTTATACATAGCATCAATAGTGTGTATATGTCAACCCCAATCTCCTAATTCATCCCCCCCTTTAGCATCCATATGTTTGTTCTCTATATCTGTGTCTCTATTTCTGCTTTGCAAATAAGATCATCTATACCAGTTTTATAGATTCCACATATATGCATTAATAAACAATATCTGTTTTTCTCTTTCTGACTTACTTTACTCTGTATGACAGTCTCTAGGTCCATCCACGTCTCCACAAATGACCCAATTTCATTTCTTTTTATGGCTGAGTAATATTCCATTGTGTATATGCACCATACTTCTTTATCCATTCCTCTGTGGATGGACATTTAGGTTGCTTCCATGTCCTGGCTATTGTAAATAGTGCTGCAATGAACATTGGGGTGCATGTATCTTTTTGAATTATGGTTTTCTCTGGGTACATGCCCAGTAGTGGGACTGCTGGGTCATATGGTAATTCTATTTTTAGTTTTTTAAGGAACCTCCATACTGTTCTCTATAGTGGCTATATCAATTTACATTCCCACCAACAGTGCAAGAGGGTTCCCTTTTCGCCACACCCTCTCTAGCATTTGTTATTGGTAGACTTTTTAATGATGGCCATTCTGACTGGTGTGAGGTGATACCTCATTACAGTTTTGATTTGCATTTCTCTAATGATTAGTGATGCTGAGCAACTTTTCATGTGTTTTTTGGCCACCTGTATGTATCATCTTTTTTCTTAAAGGATCACAGAGTAAATATTTTCAGTATTGAGGGCCATATAGACACTGCCACAGTCATAAAAAGGGTTTTTAAAAACCAAACATGCCTCTGCTGCTCCAATGAAAACTTATTTACAAAAACAGGCAATGGGTCGGAGTTTGCCAATCCCTAATTTAATGTTTCTCATGGAAGAAGTCGTGCTAATAAACAAACAAAAGATTTGGGAATCTGCTCAAATCATTCCTTAATACATTGTGTTGGAACAAATTCACATTTTCAAAACAAGCATTACAGCACAATTGACTGTACATCAGAATCCTCTCATTGAGGGGATTTCTCCTGATAATACTCCATTCCCAGTTCTCCTGGGCTGTCAGTTGTGTGGGGTGAACAATTTTTGGAGTGCTGGAAAAAGCCTAATGTTTAGATTGAGAAGCAAAGTTGGGAAAAGTTGTCAGCCTGCATAGGAACTGTCCTTCTATGGCCAGAAGCTGAGGAGATATGGGTCATGGCATCACCTGCATTTAATTCACTGCTGCATGCTCAGTGCCTAGAACGCATTAGGCACTCATAATAAATGGCTTACCTTGGTCTGATAACCAAGGAAACCAGGAATGAAATCAGCACGGTCCATTCTTTTTTTTTTTTTTTAACATATTTATTGGAGTATAATTGCTTTACGAAGTTGTGTTAGTTTCTGCTGTATAACAAAGTGAATCAGCTATATGTATATATATATATATCCCCATATCCCCTCCCTCTTGCGTCTCCCTCCCACCTTCCCTATCCCACCCCTCTCGGTGGTCACAAAGCACCGAGCTGATCTCCCTGTGCTATGCGGCTGCTTCCCACTAGCTATCTATTTTACATTTGGTAGTGTATATATGTCAATGCCAGTCTCTCACTTCATCCCAGCTTCCCCTTCCCCGTGTCCTCAAGTCCATTCTCTACGGTCTGAGTCTTTATTCCCGTCCTGCCCCTAGGTTCTTCAGAACCAGTTTTTTGTTTTTTTTTTTTTAGATTCCATATATGTGTTAGCATACAGTATTTGTTTTTCTCTTTCTGACTTACTTCACTCTGTATGACAGACTCTAGGTCCATCCACCTCACTACAAATAACTCAATTTCATTTCTTTTTATGGCTGAGTAATATTCCATTGTATATATGTGGCACAGTCCATTCTTAATTGAAGCCTTTACCCTACTTGGTCAGACTTAATATTTCCCATAATGCATCATTTTCACAGTTACAAGAATGCAGAATCCTCACAGTTTCTTCCTACTTTCTCTTGTATCTTCCTCTATCTTACTAAGACCTCCTTTACCCTTTCTATTAATTTGGCATATTGCAAACTCAACACACATATTAACAACTCAACATACATTTTCAACCACAATAATCATGTGATTGTACCTTTCTAACCCTCTGACTAAATACATTCTATATTAATTATTCTTAATCTGCTTCAGTGTGAAAGATTTCCCATTTCATCAATACTACTGAGCAATTCCTCTGTCCTATAAGTGGTACTGTGTCATTTGCAGTGAGAGCAACAAATACTCCAAGAGAAACTTACTTATTACTAAAATTTTGCTTAAAAAGGGGGTTGTTACAGATGGAATTGTACCTCTCCAAAATTCATATGTTGAAGCCCCAATCCTCAATGTGACTGTATTTGGAGATAGGTCCCTTAAGGAGATAATTAAGATTAAATGAAGTTTTAAGGGTGGGCCTTAATCCAATGACTGGGTCTCTCTCCCCACTGATGCACATAGAAAAGGCAGCCATCTGTAAGGCAGAGAGGTCTCACCAGAAACCAACTCTGCTGGCACCTTGATCTTGAACTTCTAGCCTTCAGAGCTGTGAGAAGATAAATTTATGTGTTTTTAAGCCACTCAACCTGTGGTATTTCAAATGGCAGCCTGATCATACTAATTAATGCAAGCATCAGGGGAGAAAGAGTTCAAGAAAAGATTTTTCAAATAACAAAACATTCTTAATGTTAAGAGCTGTCAGAAGCAACTATGAACCCAAGTAAAATAATTCAATAAACATTTATTAAGCCCTGAGTCAGGCAGACTTTGCTGATTGTTTTAATCAATAGTCATTATCTACCTTCACACCCCACCCCCCACCATTTTTGCTTTATTTCTAGCAAAACAGGCCTCCTACTAGAGAGATATAGAAATAGGAAAAAATAACATGAAAAATTCAAAATGTTTGATGAGTTGGTTTCACACTGTGGCTTTCAGCAAAGGACTATACAACAGAGAGAAATTCAGCCTAAGGAAGACTGAGCTGAAAGGAGAAACAAAAGAAAATGCAACCTTGAGAAGGAACATGCTTTCTGTCTATAACAGGCCTTCTAAGCAGACTGAATCCCTTCATTTGGTGCTTTTCCAGGCTTATAAAACCAATTTCTCTATCCTTGAGCTGAAGCTCATACCTTCAGAGAATCAGGAAGTAAGCAATTTTGCAGCAAATATGATTATTGAGAGTGAGACTCATGCCTATTCTAGGGCTCCTTCATTGGGCATTCTTCACCAGGCAGAATGCACAAACTTGGTTAAGAAGAAAATCTGATTCGTGGTCATTATTTCCTGGACTCAAGGCAGAGGCCATTAAACTAAAGGTTAGATGTGGGGAGAAAAAGGAGTGTAGTCAAGATCTTGGTTGTAGTTATTAGCCTAACAAATAAGTATTACAGAAGATCGTTAAGTTTTTGAGAAGACTCTATTGATGAAATACACTTAAAGACCTGACAACAACATGTAAATGTTCAATCCTAGGGCCACCGACTCACCACAACAGGAAATGGACTACCAAAGCAGTGTAGACGGAGAAAGAGCCCTCTCTGTTGTGGTCATGGAAGACAATGGAGAAGGAGCCTCTCCCTTGAGAGCAGAGACAATGCAGAAGCCTATTCCCCTGGCAGGCAGGGACTCAACTATTTCTATTCAGCAGGAAATACATGCTGTGGAGAAGACACTGCTACATTTCCTATTCTGCTGTTTTCCAACCAGGTGCCTTTCTTATAGGTATTGTGTTTCTCTTCCACTATTTTATATCATGTGTTGTGGAGCTGGATAAGGAAGTTGTCACAGAGAGGTTAAAGAACTTGCCTAAGTCACGAATTTGGGAGGTACTGAAGCAAAAATTTAACCTTAATCTCCTCATTCCACAGTACAATGCTGGCTTATAAATTTCACAGAAAAGTTGTAAGGAAACCACTCATTTAACTAAAAGGCATATGACAAACTTTGAAATAATTCCAGAAGTTAATAAGCAAATAAGAATAAGACTACTGGGAATGTCCTGGTCATCCAGTGGTTAGGACTCCAAGCTCTCACTGCCAAGGGCCCGGGTTCAATCCCTAGTCGGGGAATTGAGATCTCACAAAGCCATGTGGCACGGCCAAAAAAACCAAAAAACAAAAAGACTACTTATATATATAGAAAAAAAGAACAGCTCAGAAGCACAAAGTAATAGAAATAGATGCCAAAATTAAATATTATAGCTTTAAAAAGCATATATATGTATCTTCAATTCATTCAGTCAACAAGTATTTGTACATACTTATTATACACTAAGCAATATTCTAGGTCCCATGTATAGAGTGATTAACAGACAGAAATCTCTTCCCTCATAGCATTGCATTTTACTAAGAGAACCAGGTGATCCACAAGATAAATTAAGTAAAACATGAAGTATACTTGATAATGGTACATATTAAAGAGAAAATGTGTCAGGAGTATTTAAAGTTTAGCAAGAAGACCAGGGTAGCTACAGCAATGAGATTGTTCATATCTGCCCATGAAGTCAGAAGTTACTGAAGAACCAGGGCACGTAAGGCCTAGCACATTAGGGTAGGAATTCAGATTGCTTAAAAAGAAAAAGAAAAATCTAAAAAAAGAAAAATTAAAACAAAAAAGAAAAAACTAATAATAATCAATTCACATGAAATAATTCAAAAAGAACAAAAGAAAAAAAGAAAGAAAGAAATTATAAAAACAAGAGAATGGGTAATGACCTAAAAGTAAAAAAAAAAAAGCAAAAGCAAAGCTGGCCTCTCCTACTAGCAACAGGAACTCAGACCAAAATAAGCAAAATAAGCAAACCAGTCAGAGCAGGTCATTTTATATCGAAAATGGTATAAACTGTAATGAAGAGATATACATTGAAATGTTGACAGAAATACAACTGCAGTGAGAGATTTAAAAATACTGGTATCATTCAAAGGCTGAATAAGTAGAAAAAGTGAAAATGATTAAAACAATATAATTAATAAAGAAGAATTAATTCATATAACCTCTTTCTATTATGACCTTAATAGACCAAAAACCCAACTCAAAATAGATGTGTCCCATCAGGATAGATCTGGCTTCGGAGTTCCCTGAGAGAAGGACTTAGATGATGTCTACAGAATCCATTCCCTGACTCTTGGCTGGCTCTCTGCATCATAACTAGGTATCTACACGTGATGAAATGCCTGGTTCTCATGCTGCAGAAGACAGTATGTCTCACCTTTAGGAATCACTCCTCCTCTGATTTGGTCACAAGTATATGACAGAGGAATACGAAAGCTTCTTAGCCAGGCCCAAGTCACGTATCTACCTCTGGGAAAGTTGGGTGGAGAGATCCAAGCTGAGATTCTGCACAGGACTGAGACAATTGTGTTTCCTTACCAGGAAAGTTAGAAATGGACACTAGATGCCAAACCACAGCAGAGTCCACTCTCTGGTTGTACATGATTTGTTCCTGGTCTACTTCTCTAACCACTCTCTACCTTGTTCCAGCCAACCTGGTCTCCTTTCTGAACAGGTCATATTTATTCTTATCTCGCAGATGCACTTACTAATGCTTCTGCTCAGAATGTGCACTCACTATTCTAGCTGGTT
The DNA here is from genome assembly GCF_011762595.2 of Tursiops truncatus. NCBI lineage: Eukaryota > Metazoa > Chordata > Mammalia > Artiodactyla > Delphinidae > Tursiops > Tursiops truncatus. The sequence continues at coordinate 68,597,122 of NC_047040.1, read as the reverse complement.
GGGTCCCTCACAATCTTCGAGTCTTGGTTTGAGGCATCTCTTTAAACAGGGCTTCTTTAACCATTCTCCATGCCTTACCCTTTTTACTTTGTAATATACAACTCTATATTTCCTCCATAGGATGTAACACAATCTGAAAATCTATTTATATGTTTATTATGTGTTTTCCTCTGTTACTTATATTAAATTTCATAAGTACAGGCCTTATGTGACTTGTTCACTACAGTTTCCCCAGCACTTATAGCAATGCTTGGTACCATATAAGCTGGATATTTATTGAATAAAGAAGTTGATATATATCACATTTTATATTCTGAAAGAACTAAACTTCAAGTGACTTTGGGATATTTCTAACAATAATGATATTTAGTGTTCATCTAAACAGGAAAGTTCAAAATATTTCACAACTGCTTTTTTGCAATGGAAAAATCCTTTTACAGTATATAAGGTCTTATACAGTATAAGGAAAATTGTAATTATGTTAGTTTCCTAGGGCTGCCCTAACAAAGTACTACAAAGTGGTTTACAAAGTGGTTTAAATGACAAAAATGTATTGTCTTACAGCTCTGGAGGCTAGAAATCTGAAATCAAGGTGTCAGCAGGACTGGTTCTCTCTAAGGGCTGTGAGGGAGAATCAATTCCATACCTCCCTCCTAGTTTCTGGTGGTTTGCTTGCAATCTCTGGTGCTCCCTGACTGGACTTGCATCGCCCTGATCTCTGTCTTCATGTTCCCGTGGTGTTCTCCCTGTATGCATGTCTATCCCTCCACATGAGGTTCTTTTTATAAAAGACCCCAGTCATATTGGATTAGTGACCCACCTTACTCCAACATGACCTCATCTTAACTACATCCACAACATTCTTATTTCCAAATGATGAACATTCCGAGGCACTGAGGGTTAGAATTTCACATAAAAATTTGAGGAGAACACAACTCAACCCAAAACAAAACCATCATTACATTTCCAGATAATTCAGAAAAAAGCATACTTCCTGACAAAAACATGAAAGGTACCCAAAGCTGTACGTGTCAATTCTTAACTTTAAATTATTTTATTGTGAAAATTAATAATTAAAATCAATGAGCTAAAAATGCAACTCACTAAATCAACAAATGATGAAATAAATTACAAGGGAAGATATTAAACATAAAATGTGTAAAAAGCCGTAAAATTGATATGCAAATGAGAATTTTTTCACCAAAAATTATATAGCCATCTGGCAAATCTAATCAAACAGAGAAACAGATAATACAATCAACAGGAGATGTAATTACAAGCGTAGGCAAGAGACAGTGGAGTAGAAGGACGTGCGCTCACTCCCTCTTGAGAGAGCACCGGAATCACAACTAACTGCTGAACAATCATCAACAGGAAGACACTGGAACTCATGAAAAAAGATACCCCCCATCCAAAGACAAAGGAGAAGCCACAATGAGACAGTACGAGGGGCACAATCACAATAAAATCAAATCCCATAACCACTGGGTGGGTGACTCACAAACTGGAGAACAATTATACCACAGAAGTCCACCCACTGGAGTGAAGGTTCTGAGCCCCATGTCAGACTTCCCAACCTGGTGGTGTGGCAACAGGAGGGGGAATTCTCAGAGAACCAGACTTCGAAGCCTAGCGGGATTTGATTGCAGGACTTTGACAGGGCTGGGGAAACAGAGACTTCACTCTTGGAGGTCACACACGAAGTAGTGTGTGCATCAGGAAGGGGGAAGGAGCAGTGACCCCACAGGAGACTGAATCAGACCTACCTGCTAGTGTTGAAGGGTCTCCTGCAGAAGCACGGGGTAGCTGTGGCTCACTGTGGGGACAAGGACACTGGCAGCAGAAGTTCTGGGAAGTACTCCTTGGCATGAGCCCTCCCGGAGTCTGCCATTAGCCCCACCAAAGAGCCTGTAGCCTCCAGTGCTGGGTCGCCTCAGGCCAAACAACCAACAGGGAAGGAACTCAGCCCCACCCATCAGCAGAAAATCGGATTAAACTTTTACTGAGCTCTGCCCATCAGAGAAACAGCCATCTCTACCCACCACCAGTCCCTCCCATCAGGAAGCTTGCATAAGCCTCTTAGGTAGCTTCATCCACCATAGGGCAGACAGCAGAAGCAAGAAGAACTACAATCCTGAAGCCTGTGGAATGAAAACCACATTCACAGAAACATAGACAAAATAAAAAGGCAGAGGGCTACATACCAGATGAAGGAACAAGATAAATCCCCAGAAAAATAATTAAATGAAGTGGAGATAGACAACCTTCCAGAAAAAGAATTCAGAATAATGATAGTGAAGATGATCCAGGACTTCGGAAAAAGAATGGAGGCAAAGATCGATAAGGTACAAGAAATGTTTAACAATGACCAAGAAGAATTAAGAAACACCTAGAAGAATTAAAGAACGAACAGAGATGAACAATACAATAACTGAAATGAAAAATACACTAGAAGGAATCAATAGCAGACTAATTGAGGCAGAAGAACTGATAAGTGACCTGGAAGACAGAATGGTGGAATTCACTGCTGCTGAACAGAATACAGAAAAAAGACTGAAAAGAAATGAAGACAGCCTAAGAGACCTCTGGGACAACATTAAACACAACAACATTTGCATTATAGGGGCCCCAGAAGGAGAAGAGAGAGAGAAAGGACCCAAGAAAATATTTGAAGAGATTATAGTCGAAAACTTCCCTAACAAGGAAAAGGAAAGAGCCACCCAAGTCCAGGAAGCACAGAGAGTCCCAGGCAAGATAAACTCAAGGAGAAACACACCAAGACACGTAGTAATCAAACTGACAAAAATTAAAGAGAAAGTATTAAAAGCAACACAGGAAAAATCACAAATTAACAGACAAGGGAAGTCCCATAAGGTTAACAGCTGATTTCTCGGTAGAAGCTCTACAAGCCAGAAGGGAGTGGCACAATATATTTAAACTGATGAAAGGGAAGAATCTACAACCAATATTACTCTATCTGGCAAGGATCTCATGCAGATTCGATGGAGAAATCAAAAGCTTTACAGAGTGGAAAACGCTAAGAGAATTCAGCACCACCAAACCAGCTCTACAACAAATGCTAAAGGAACTTCTCTAAGTGGAAAACACTGGAGAAGAAAAGGACCTACAAAAACAAACCCAAAACAATTAAGAAAATGGTCATAGGAACATACATGTCGATAATTACCTTAAATGTGAATGGATTAAATGCTCCAAGCAAAAGACAGAGGCTCGCTGAATGCATACCAAAACAAGACCCATATATATGCTGTCTACAACAGACCCACTTCACACCTAGGGACACATACAGACTGAAAGTGAGGGGATGGAAAAAGATATTCCATGCAAATGGAAATCAAAAGAAAGCTGGAGTAGCAATACTCATAACAGATAAAATAGACTTTAAGATAAAGTCATACTCATATGACTCATAACAGATAAAATAGACTTTACAAGAGATAAGGAAGGACAACTACATAAGGATCAAGGAATCAATCTGAGAAGAAGATATAACAATTATAAATACATATGCACCCAACAGAGGAGCACTTCAATACACAAGGCAAATGCTAACAGCTATAAAAGAGGAAATCGACAGTAACACAGTAATAGTCAGGGACTTTAACACCTCACTTACACCAATGGACAGATCATCCAGACAGAAACTTAATAAGGAAACACAAACTTTAAATGACACAATAGACCAGATAGATTTAAGTGATATTTATAGGACATTCCATCCAAAAACAGCAGATTACACTTTCTCCTCAAGTGCACGTGGAAAATTCTCCAGGATACATCACAACTTGGTCACAAATCAAGTCTTGGTAAATTTAAGAATACTGAAATCATATCAAGCATCTTTTCTGACCACAATGCTATGAGATTAGAAATCAATTACAGGGGAAAAAAACATAAAAATCACAAACACATGGGGCTAAACAACACATTACTAAATAACCAACAGATCACTGAAGAAATCAAAGAGGAAATCAAAAATTACCTAGAAACAAACGACAACAAAAACACAACCATCCAAAACCTATGGGATGCAGCAAATGCAGTTCTAAAAGGGAAATATATAGCAATACAATCCTACCTCAAGAAACAAGAAAAATCGCAAATAAACAATCTAACCTTACACTTAAAAGAACTAGAGAAAGAAGAACAAACAAAACCCAAAGTTAGCAGAAAGAAAGAAATCAACAGATGAATGATAAAGAAGATGTGGTACATATGTACAAAGGAATATTACTCAACCATAAAAAGGAACAAAATTGGGTCATTTGTAGAGACATTGATGGACCTAGAGTTTGTCATACAGAGTGAAGTAAGTCAGAAAGAAAAAAACAAATATTGTATACTAACACATTTATGTGGAATCTAGAAAAATGGTACAGATGAACCAGTTCGCAAGGCAGAAATAGAGACATGGATATAGAGAACAAACGTATGGACATCAAGGGGGGAAAGCAGGGACAGGGGTGGTAGGATGAATTGGGAGATTGGGATTGACATATACACACTGATATTTATAAAATAGGTAACTAATAAGAACCTGCTGTATTAAAAAAATTAAAATAAAATTCAAAAAAGTAAAAAAGTGTAGGCAAGAGACTATAAAAAGTATAATTTATATTTTACATAATTATATGCAGAATATTAAGTTTGAGTAAAATGAAAAATTTTCTATAATTATATATGAAATATATCAAATACATTTACATATCATATAAATATATTTGTATTATTTATACAGAGAGAGAGAAAAAGAGATAACTAATAAAACAGCAAAATTTTTAAAAGTCAGATATCAATTCAAGAATGCTCTCCAGAGGTAGACAATTTTATAAACAATATATTCAAAGTTTAAAGGCACAACTAATTCCAATGTTGTGTAATTTGTTTAAGTACAAATAAAGGTGTGGAAGGTGTTTATTTCATAACTCAGTTGATTGTCTATATCTCATTGAATATCAGATAAAAAAGTGCATTTCAAGAGTAAAGCATCATTAACAAAGGATTTATTACCTATCTGGAAGACTAAGCAGTTTGAAATTACTAAGAGAATTCTCTAATTGTCTGGGCACATAAATATCAGAAAATTATTAACTTTTGTTTTACTAATAATGCTTTCTTAGAATATACAATAGGTATAAAACAACAAATTCTTTAAATACCTAGAGGCAAAATATGGGGAACATATGAAAAAATAATTTACGTTGAAGAATATATGAGTTTAATTTATAGGCTTAAATTAATCAAAACCAAAATCTTCACCAAGTATAGTTTCTGGTTAAAGTAGACAGATTGAACCCACCTCCTTCCTTCTGCTCCCTACTAAAATCTCACTAAATTACAAGTAAGGAACGTTAAATTAAAAAGCCAAAGAACAGTAGAGTAGAAAACAGCAACCAAATTTTGGAAACTGGAAAGCAGTTGAAATAGTAGTAATTGATTGGCTACCCTAAGAAAGCTAAACTCACCAAAACCTAATGTATAGGAAGCTGAGAGCAATGTGATTTGCGCTAATGAATCCTAGAAAGTCTCCAAATAGGCTACATTAATGAAATGAAGAATTAGTTGAACACCAGTTTGATAAAATTTATATACTGCAGCTCTTTCTTATGTTACAAATCCAACCAACCATCCTTTTCTAACACCAGCATAATTCCTTTGAACCTCAGTTCTTTATCTAGAAAGTTAGGACAATAATATTACATACCTCCAGAGTTGTAAGTATCAATTGAGATATACATTTATAAAATAAATATATTCAAAAGTATATATATTCTAGTCACTTAACATATTTTAAAATCAGGACGCAGTTGTTTTCTTTTAAAAAGTGGTTATTTACCTTAATTTTGAGACCTTATGTAAGTCTGTGTCTCTTGACTTCAGTTTCTTTATGTTTAAAATGTGAGTATAGGGTGATGTTTACTAAGAACCTCTCTTGTTCTAAGGAAGTCATGATATAAATACTTCATTATAAATAAAGATTTTTAAAATGTGATCTTAATAGAAAACAATAAAGGAAGTAAGTAACCATTAATAAATGGCTACAAAAGCATAAGTGTTGGAACACAGTGGCAATGCCAGGTACTTGCTAAGGAGTTTTGGGTGCTTGTGACTGCCCCCAGAAGAAAAAAATGTATAAGCTAGAAGAAAAACTAGTCAAAACAGTGTAAAAAATAGTGTCAACTAGTATGTTTTAACCTCACCTGATATCCCTTTGGAACAGGGGACTTCTGGAAGAAAACGGTGCTGTGAAGCTTCTGTGACCAGCAGAGAAAGACCCCGCCCCACCATACCTTCTCACTGAGTACGTTAATTGGGAGCATTTCCCCCACTACCACTCTTATCTAACTTGAGGAAGAATTTTTTTCTCAACAAACTGGTCACCTCTCTTTGTCATTAGGAAGGTGAGATGATCTGTTTGATGTGTAAATTTGAGGCAATTAACCAGGCACTTGACTCACCTCTGCCTTCCTTCCTCTTGGGAGGAAGCTGTCAGCTGCAGAAACACTCTTTGGGATGGTGGCCTCTTCCAATTATCCAGGGTTGCCAGCAACCTGCAGGGCAGGGGTGATAGGAACATTCGTTTTCCAAATGAACAGATCTACTACCAAAATCTGTTCATTATCAGTAACAAAGGCAATATTTTGGCTCCCATGCTATCATTCTTTCTTTATTTCTCAAATTATTCAGAACTGGGTAAGAAAGAATGATGCTGTTTAAGAGGACTTTTTGGAAATCCCAACAAGAATACCCCTGGAATGTTCTAAGGAATAACAGATATTTATTTAGAGACTAATGGATGGAAGCAGGTGATGAGGAAAGAGGGGAAGGACAGTGTAATCCACCCCTGCACACCACCTGAGCCACCATCAAAAAGTCACTTTATTATCAGTCATGAAAGGTTAAAAAAAAAGGCTTAGAAGAGTCAGCAAAGCATGTTTAATAACTGAGCTAAGTTAAATTAGCTGTACACACATCCCAAAAAATAAGGCCTCAAGGTACATTTCAAGATTGATAACAGAATTGTTAGGGAACCGTTGACCAAAACTGCCCGCCTTGGCCAGGCAGGATGATAACTGCTTTCCTGAGTTGTCTCACAACAGGAGGTCCTGATAAAGAACACGGTGCTGCCACCGAGAGAATTTGGGAGGGGCCGAAAGGAGGACGGAGGTGATGATATGACCTGCCAACCTCCCAGAAACCCTCACGCTGGAATCCATCTTGGCTGAGAGATGCATGTGCCACCTGGAAGGACCCTGAGTCAGACCAAATATGGGCCAAGCAAGATGACTGGCCAGAGACAACCCGGAAACTAACCCCATTAGCATAAAACCTGAGACCTCAAGCCACATAGCTGAACAGTTCTCCTGGGTTCCCTTACCCTGCTGCTCTCTACTCTGGCGCCTCTTCCCAATAAAGTCTTTTGCTTTGTCAGTACCTGTGTCTCCTTGGACAATTCATTTCCAAGTGTTAGACAAGAGCTCGCTCTTGGGCCCTGGAAGGGGTCCCCTTTCCTGCAACAGACTTATGAGCTATATCTTAAAACTAGCAAGAAGGGGGCTTCCCTGGTGGCGCAGTGGTTGAGAGTCTGCCTGCCGATGCAGGGGACATGGGTTCGTGCCCCGGTCCGGGAAGATCCCACATGCCGCGGAGAGGCTGGGCCCGTAAGCCATGGCCACTGAGCCTGCGCATCCGGAGCCTGTGCTCCAACGGGAGAGGCCACAACAGTGAGAGGCCCCCGTACCGCAAAAAAAAAAAAAAAAAAAAAAAAAAAAAAAAAAACTAGCAAGGAGATTGACATTTAGTATCTTTACACTTATTTAGCAAAGGGATGAAAAATTATGGAATTCTTTATCAGTAAGATAGGTCACAATAAAGAAACGTGTATAACTTCAACTCAGACTTAAACCAAACCCAACCTGGATGAAATTGGAAAGTCACAGTCTTAGATTACTTATTTCCTTTCCTGTTTATTTTCATGTCAGTGTCCTCATGCAGTTAAAAATAAAGCAGAATTTTACTTTTCAAAAAAAATCAAATAATAAAGTATATATTATGGTAAGGAATGATAGTTTTAGCTTGACATTTGCTTTTAATTCTCCTAAGTTTATCAGTACATGGAAATTCTATAGAAATAAATGTTGGCTAACAGTTTTTAAAATGACAGTTAAATTTGTCTAATGAGGGTATAGGCTTGCTCATGAGATCATGAGTTTCTCATCATTCCCAGAGTCCAAACAGAAGCTCAGTGTCTGATAATTTGGTAGGGATGCTGATGATTTCCAACTCAATGTTCAACACTAATCTCTTTACATTTTCCTATTTTTAAAATTTGAATTTATAGATATTTCATCATTTCTTCCTTAATCATTGTTTAGGAATACTAAATAACAATCATTTTTCACATCTGTCAAGAAAAGTTTTTTTAGAACTTTTTTCTTTTGATAACTTCCAACTACAGAAAACCCTTTCTTACTGTATATGCTAGTCTCCCTTCAGCCTTACACACTAAGAACTTTTACTTTATTTAAGACTATTTAATATCTTTAACCTTGTTGTTTTAGACTCTCCTTAGTAAAATATTTACACCATCTGTGAATAATTAATTTTAAGGTGTAACTACAGTCATGGGTTCATAGTCTCACACTGCTAAGAAAGTGAACAAATTGTGTAAATCAGCAGTGGTTTGGTATACACTAATGTTGGAAAGTGAATAGCATAAGGGCTGCCACTCCTAGTCTCTTGACTATTAATCCATTACTCTTTCTTCTTAAGAACAGGCCTTTGACATCCTACTCAACATAAGACAGTAGAGATGGAGTTGATTTGGCCCATAAACAAGCGATAAAACCTAATTGCAACCTAGATTGTACACCATGCCAAACATCTCTTGGTGTGATTTTTTAAACTGAATCGTTGTTGACATTGCCTCTTAAATGTTTCAACATATTTAGAGGATTTGAACAAGAAGATGAATGTGACTTTAGCTCTGGCAGGCAGCCCTTTGGCAAATAAATTACAATAAATGGCATGCACCTGTGGGTGAATTGAATACACTTTACCCCCTTAAACCTGAGGAAGCTACAACTAACAAAATGCCATACAGTATGCAGCATTTGTGTGAAAAATATTCAATCACACTATAAATGCAACTCAAAATTGAGCGAATATTATCGGACAGACAGGTGACAGGAATAGGTAATATGACCAAAACATATTCAATCAAATTCTGCTGTTACTTAATTTTATTAGTGTAACTGTTATTATATAAATAGCACAATTATTTTAGGTATCTTAGATAAAATATGTGTTAAACTATTCCAAAATATAAAACAGAACAGTCACTAACATGCATAGTAGGAGACAGTAGGAGTTAAGATCCAAAACATAACGATAATCCTTTGTGTCCCATATAATGCAATGAGTTCAAGATACAAATTACTGAAAACTGTAGATACATTTTAGCAGAAGCAGCGACAAGCACAATAAATATTAAGAAAGATGAAGACCTGACACTACAATTCCCCAAAAGAGCCCACAGTTAGATATGTACACTTTTCTTCACCCAATGCATTCCTTCTGTTTCTTGAACCAGTAGGTGTAAAAGAAATACCAGGAAGTTCAATATTACTCTACCTGCTTGACAAGTAGGGGCAAAATATTTGACAGTAAACAGGATTTGAAAATAAGACTTGTACTTAGCGGAGGGAGGCAAATGATGAACATCTACCCAGAAAGTGTGATGAATTAGAAAGAAGGCCAGTAGCAAAATAAACACTTATGAAATTGAAATGATAGACTAAGGTGGGAGGGGGAGTCGGGGAGAGAGGGAGAGCAAGAGGCATATGATTAAGATAAAAGACAGACACACACATGTATACACACTATATGTAAGATAAATACTAATAAACACTCATTCCCATCTTCACAGAGAGAAATGCTATAATGGAGCCACATAGAGAGACAGTATCCAAATATCTGATCTAATTGACTGATACTGAAAAGTTCTCAGCCAGCACCATTTTGAGTTAGTGTTACTATTTGAACTCTATTTTGCATAGAAATTCCCCCAAAAAAGACAACTGTTAGGAATAAAAATATGTATACAAATAAAAAAGAAAAAATATAAACAAAATTTTATGAATAACCGATTTAATAACATTGATTTTTTTCTTATAGATAACATGTATTTCAAACTTGAATTGCATAATATTTCTGGTCTATTTTGTAAACAATATTGGGTTGAAAAAATAAAGTGTGAATACAGATTTATCCAATGGGGTATAGTAGCTTAGCTTAAAGGACTATAACTGTGCCCATAGTTCTTAATACTTATCTGTAAAAGAAGAGCCTAATTGTGTAAAAGTATTTTCCCAGAAAATTATTTTTAATCCTCCTAGAGGCAGCCTTTCCATGTATTTGCAAGCTCAATAAGAAAAAGAGGGTTTAAGAAAAAAGGACCAAGCTTAAATAATAGAAAAGATAGGCTACAATGCTGGCATAGTTAGAAAATTCAATGTTTAGGCTGAGATAATTATTATTTCATTCTTTGAACATAGCTGTATTTCTATTTAATTATATTTACTAGGACAAATTTTATAGGGATAGCTATAAGGAAGAATTAATTTTGATCCCTGAAATTTTATATGGAAGCAAAAGAAAATTGCCCAGAAATCACAAGAGTACAAATTTGGTTTTATGAAACTGAGTCTCCCTTCCCATTCAAGGTGAACTAGCTGATTACTCTACTCTCTGGAAGTTAAAGCCGTTTGCAAGTATTCTGAAGAATTTAAGAAGGATTTTGAAAAAGAACATAAAATTACATCCGTCGACACCAATCGTTCCTCATGAATATCCCCTAAACACGCACTTGTTATATGTTTAGCAAATGCTGTTGCACACCATCATCACTGCCTGAAATTTTATTACTGATAGTGTAATTTTGCTAGTCATAAGAAAAGAAATCTTGTGCTTTTTACAGAATCTGATAAAAAACGTTAAAATTCTTCATTATTTATTTCTCCTTTGAAGTCTTAGACATAGTAACTGAAATTGTTCCATGTAGCCTTAGAATTAGCAAACTTGGTGTGAGACTCAGCCTAAAAATCCAATTTTAGCACGGAGCTATAAAGTCAAATTCCATATTTCTTTGACTTTTTCCTGTTTTTGTCGACATTTTTCATAGTTCGATTGAACTACTTGAAATTCTTACTATTTATCCAAATACAAACAAAACCAAATGGCTAAAACTCAAAAACCCACTAGAAGGCCCTTTACGTATACCATTCTAATAAGCCAGTAAATTGCTATCATTTATATTTCCTTCTGTCTTCTTTTCATTTTTTAATTGGGTTATTTTCTTCTACTTACAAATATAAATTAAGAAAAGTTTTGGTTTTGGTATGTTGGAGTAGTTTTTACTGATATAACTTCACGATCTCCCAGATAACAATTATAAACTCTAAGCAAAATACTTTTTAAGTAACTATTTGAAGGCATGGGCAATCAAATAAAAACATAAAATTAAGAGAAATTATATTTTAAAAGTGAATTCCACCTTTCACTATACCATATTCCAGTCCACATGGCATGAAGTGACTAAACTCAAGCCGAAAACTGCTGCCTCAGTGGTTTAAGGTTTCAGAAGCTAGAGTTGATGGAAACTGAGAGTAAAACTCCTGGGAAAAAAGAGGACACTGAAAGAATAGGTCCCAAACCTGCATATAACCATCCTCATATCGTTGACTGTGCCCTAAACTGTGCACGTCTGAAGAAGGCTCCAATGATAAAAGTGGAAGTCATCAAGTGTAAGGCTGAATTAACTGGACAGATGCCTCAGTTTCCTCCCACAGAAGAAAGATAAAAATTTTGAGTTTGGGTTCTTCTCAGTGAAACATCATAAGATCATGCCTTAAAGCTATAGATGATGTAGCAGGACTGAAATATCTATCTTGAACAAAGATAAAACAAAAAGAGATCTCTTCTAATAAAGCATAAAACCAAGCCTCCATAATTCAAGATTAACAGCCAATAATTTACTGTCTGAAAAACAAAAATCAACATTCTTCAGAGGAAGTTAATGGAATCCAGAATTTTATTATTATTTAAAATATCCAGATATATTTTTAAAAGTAGGGAAATGTGGCCCATATTTTGTTTTTGTAAAAGTCAATAAAAACAGATTTCCAGATAACCCAGAAGTTGGAATTTCTAGAAAAACTTTAGAGCAGGTATTTAAAACATATTCAAAAATCAAACGGGAACTATTATCAAAATGAGTGAAGATCTGGAGGATCTCAGTAGAGAAATGGGAAATATAAAAAATAACCCAATAGAAATTTTAGAGTTTAGAAGCACAGTATCTGATATAAAAGGTTCACTGAAACTGATCAACAGATGGTTGGAAATGGCCAAAGAAAGGATCAATGTATGTAGAAAACGTTCAATGGAAATTATCTAATCTGAAAAATAGAGAAAGGAAAATAACAAGAAAACAAAAGTGCATCAATGATCTGTGACACAAAATCAAGTAATCTGTTATGTGTAATTGGAGTTCCAAAAGGACTCGAGAGAGAAAATAGGACAGAAAAAAATGTAAGAGGATTTAAGAGCTAATTTTCTTCAAAATTTGGTGAAGAACATAACCAATAAAGAGCTCAGCAAATACAAAGTAGTATAATACAAATTAGACCATATCTAGACATACAATCAAACTGTTGAAAACCAGAAGAAAAAATATATATATTACAAAGAGAGATACAACTCTACAAATGTTGGCTGACATTTCACTAAATACAGTGGAGACCAGAATGTAATGACATCTTTAAAGTGATGACATTAAGACAAATAACAACAAAGACTTCCATTTCTGGGAAGATAGAGTACAGATACTTTTCCTTATTCCCTCCTCTAACTACAGCTAAATTCCTAGATTGTGTGTGTGTGTGTGTGTGTGTGTGTGTGTGTGTGTGTGTGTATCGCATACGTTCGTACCTAGAGAGAGAGAGAGAGACAGTAAGAGAGAGTGTTATGGTATGAATTGTGTTCCCCCAAATTCATATTTTGAAGCCCTAAACCCCTGTACCTCAGAATATGATTGTATTTGGAGATACAGCCTTTAAAGAGAGGATTAAGTTAAAATGAGGGCATTATGGTTGGCTTTAATCTAATGTGACTAGTGCCCTCATGAAAAGGAAATCTAGACACACAAACACCAGATATATGCAAGACAATGTGAGAACACAGCAAGAAGGCAGCCATCTACCAGCCAAGGAGAGAAGCCTCAGAAGAAACCAAACTTGCTGACACCCTGATCGTGGACTTCTAGCCTCCAGAACTGTGAGAAAATAAATTTCTGTTGTTTAAGCCAGTGAGTATATGGTACTTAGTTAAGACAGTTCTAGAAAACTAAGATAGTTAGATTGATAGACAGGTAGATAAATAAATAGATGATAGATTGTGTGCGTGAGAGAGAGAGAGAAAGAGAAAGAGAAACTCTAAGAAGACTCTGAAAGGCAGCAAGAAGAAGGTAGAGCAGCAGGGACTTCAGGACCTGAGGGACAGCAGGATGGTGAGTTCTCTGGGATTTCTTTTTGCTCATATCTCAGACTTGGAGTTGAAGAAGCTGGTAGCCTACAAAAGCCAAAGAGTGCAGACAAAAAAGTACCCATAAGAGCCTATTCTCTCTAGCCAAGGTACCAGGAAAGGGCAGTCTAGAAGAAGAAAATGCCTAGATAATAAGTAATCTACTCCAAACAAAACCGAAAAACAAAACTATGGCCTACCCCATCCACAGCAGCAAAGTCTGAGTGGGAAACCTAGATTTCCACTCTTGTGAGGCTGTAATGAAGGGCTCTAACAACCCCTCTGAGGTAGTGTCAGAGAAGGTCAAGTAAGGAGTTAAGATTTTCATCACCATCATCTAGCAACAAGCTCCCCAGAGTTAATGGATACCACAGCTTAGACTTTCACAGCCACCCAGCAGTAACAAGGGGCCCCTCCCACAGGTGTCATAGCAGGCCCAGTGGAGACTCAGGACTGTCACACAGTGGTAATGAGGCCATCCCACCACAATGTCAGTGGACTCCATAGGGGGAGCTCAAACTCGCATGCCCACCAAAGAGTAACAAGGAGCCTCCACTCCCTTGGTTGTCAATAAAGACCAAGTGGGGAACCTGTACTTCTACCTCCAACTGTTAGTAATGAGGCAACATTCCCCTCCTTTCTCTGATGAAACAGAAAAAGCAAAGTAACCCAGAAGTTTAAATAAGATCCAAAGTCTGAGACCATAATATGAAAACGTCCAGATTTCAATTGAAAAATCACTCCTCATACCAAGAACAAGGAAGATGCCAGACTGAATTTTAAAAGAAAATACAATCATTAGATGCCAAGACCAAACTGACAGAAATGTTAGAATTACCTGACATAAGGGAACCTGAATGAAACCCCAGAGGCTTATGCTGAGTGAAAAAAATATCAAAAAGTACAAAATGTATGATCTCATTTATGCAACATTCTTGAAAAGACAAAGTTATAGAAATGGAGAACAGATTTGTGGTTGACAGTGGTTAAGGAGAGGCTAGAGATGGGAGAAAAGTGGATATGGCTACATAATGGCAACATGAGGGATTCTTGCAATTGTAAATATGTTCTGCATCAGTGGAAGGCCTCAATTAGCCTCGGGGCTGACATTTAATTGGGGAACATTATTTAGATGGTCTGCTACCAAGGGCTCCTGTGATCCATCTGTTTACCAGTGCCTTTATTTGTCTGGAACTATGTGGACACATATATTTGATACTATCTATGCCCATCGGAACACGAGATGCTGTTCTGATTATCTTAAGTCCACGGCACTGTGGCTCAGTGTCATGATGCTGGGAGCCCTGAGCCTGGTGGGAGTGAAGAGTGACCAGACCACTCCCTGCTGCACTGCTCTGACCACTGGAGACCATCTGGCTTGCCAGACTGACACTCTAGACAGCCACAGACCTTACGATTACGGCGGCAATTTACCTCCATCCAAACAACAGAACGAATAGTTTTTTGAAGGGTTGTCCTTGGGAATTGGTGGAAATAAAAAAAGACATACAAAGCAAAGAAAAATATAGATGGTGGAATAAAGAATTGACAAATGAAGTTTATGTAGGAATTTTTAAAACAAGTCATTACAAAACACTCTCGGGTCTTTTGACCACATAATTAGATATGACTAGGCAATCTGTTACTATATTTTAAAGAATTAAGTATCAGAAGATAAAGATTTAGAGCATATTGCTTGGATTTCAGTCCAAGTATCTGCTATCAAAATAATTCCCTATCACAGAACCCAGGGACTCTTCAGGATTTGAGATGACCTTGAGTATTTAAGTTGATGTATTCTTCTGCTTATTATAATTCTCCTCTGAAATAATGAAAATTATTTGAGTTTTGGCACTTTAGAAAAAACTTTTATGTGCAGTAGAATACATATCTAAATGAACGTCTCTGTAGGAAAATGAACTTTCTTTTTAGAGAAAAATAAAAGCTGCTATGGAAACTAGGGGTTTAATGTTCTTTAATGTAACCTTTACTTACTGCCAAAAGCTGTATTTCAGGAAACCATTCTGTTTTTTATATTTTAGGAGAATTTAAATAAGCAAAATGTTTTGCCAACTAGAGAGAAAAAACACATGACAAAACATAAAACAAAGAGGAAGATTATAGATGTAAATGCGACTATACTGACAGTTACATCAAATGAGTATGGTCCAAGTGCTCCAATAGTAAAATGGAGAAGAATAAGACTCGACTATATGTTGTCTACAAGAAATCTACTTTAAGTTAAAGACAAAGATATGTTAAAAAAAAAAAAAAGTAAATGGACACGAAGTGATATACCACATAAGCACAAGTTAAAACAAAGTTGGAATGGCTATAAAAATAATTAGATAAAAGTTTTAGAGCAAGGAATATTATGAAGGATAAATAGTGATGTTTCATAATGTTATAGGGTCAATTCATAATTGAATTGGATGAAGGTGGTCAAAAGACACAAACTTCCAGTTATAAGATAAATAAGTACTCATACTAGGGATGTAATGTACAACATGATGACTAGAGTTGACTGCTGTATTGTATATTTGAAAGTTGCTAAGAGAGTAGATCCTAAAAGTTCCCATCACAAAAAAAAAAATAAATTTTTTTTGTATCTATATGAAATGATACATGTTAACTAAACGTATCGTGGTAATCATTTCACAACATATGCAAGTCAAGTCATTATGCCGACCTTAAACTCATACAATGCTGTATGCCAATTATCTCAATAAAATTGGGGAAAAATGGGTCAATTTACCAAAAGACATAAAATCCTAAATATATATGCAACTAATCTTCAAAATTATATAAAGCCCAAACTGGCTTCAACAAGAACAAGTGACCTACTACCTGGTAGATAGTCCATAAGCTTACATTTTTCTAATCCTCCTTCAAATAAACGGCAATGGGTGGAGAGGGAGGCACTAGCAAGGCACATATTTCCTCCCATCGTGTAGGTCAGCACAGAGGCCAAACCTGAGTGCTTACATGGGGAGAAAAAGTTTGGGTTAAAATAAATGGAAAGAATGTAGAATAATCACTGAGGGTAAAGGAATTAACAAAGGAATTATTCATAAGGGAACATCAAACATTATTTTGGTAACTTGAGAAAGACTTAAAGCCAAAAAATAATTTTCTTTCTTAGTTTTGACTCAGATGCTGGTAAGGATGATACATTTTTTTCCATCTATGCTCCATCCTTACTAGAATAAAATGCCATGACCTGGGAGACAGCATAAAGCAACATCGTTATTGGAATGGCTTATGTCATATGCTCCAATGAAATCACAGAAATCCTCCTGATGTCTAAATGGAACAACACTAACATGGTATGTCTTTGGCTCTCATTTTACAGGTTATATTTACTATTAGGACCCCAAATGAGAAGACACCTATGAGAATTTCTTTCCCCAGGTCAAACATCATGCACTCCGTTTTGTGTTAGAACTGAAAATAATTGTGTACCTATAAATTTTAATGAAATGTTAAGAAAATATTATAATGGCAGGCATTAATTGCCTAGTGTCATAGTATTATACACCAATACCTTTAAGGAAAAACGAAAAGAATATTGGTGTTATTGAGGTTGATCAATCAATCCATACAGCTAACCTAGTGGTTTCATACACTAGAGATACAATATCTGCAATTTAGAGAGACTACCTATAGAGGACATTCTGGTATCCACAAAAGTATATATAGGAGTACTCATTTCCCATATGACTTTGTCCTGGGAAACAGGGCGTGTTTGGTTACAAGATATGTTTCCCAATTACACATAGGCAATTAGCGCATAGTAGGAACAACATACATGATGGATAAAAGAACATTTACTACCAGACCAAAGAGTGCTTTATGGGGAATAAGAGAAAGCCTAGGAATGTTTAGATGAACAGAATTTGCTTTAACTAAGAGAGTTCTCAAAAAAAAAAAAAAAAGACCCTGCAAAAAAAGGTGGCTTGGGGAGTATTCAAATTTTATGAGGTAGACATCAAGCTGTTTAGTTTGATGATGCAGTTTTAACTAAATAGTTTTTACAAATGGAACAGTTAAGACAACAAGCCCGAACAGAACAGTGAAGAAAAAGCTTTGTACTATAGCACAAGCAGGAGTTTTAGATATAGTACTTCAAATGAAGGCCAAAAAAAAAACAGCCAATCCCATTGGCCTGGTATACAACTGCCAAAACACAGGTAGTCCATTCATGGAACTATATGGATCTCCTTGTTAACACAAGTTTCCAAATGGGGAGTATATTTTACATAGTCTTTTTTTTTTTTTTTTTTTTTTTTTTTTTTTGCAGTACACAGGCCTCACGGGCCCAGCCACTCCACGGCATGTGGGATCTTCCCAGACTGGGGCACGAACCCGTGTCCCCTGCATTGGCAGGCAGACTCTCAACCACTGCGCCACCAGGAAAGCCCCTTACATAGTCTTCTTAACAGCTCTGGCAACATCAATGGACCAGAATAAGATAGCTCAATTGTACAACTTGTGAGTATAGAAAAATCTTTAACTTTTACATGAATACTACCAAAAGACAGTTAGGGGATTCTTAAAAGGCTCTTCCATTTGAATTCCATTTTGATTTGATCCTGTGTGATGAAGGAAGGTACCTTCACTCAGAACACCTAGAACTCCATATTTCACTAACACATCATTTTTGGTTAATAACTGTGTACATAATAATATATGGCACACAGGAAATAGTTATTTCTATTGGGAAGTAACAATAATACAGTCATAATTTCTGATTTGTTTTGTAATGATATTTTTAATATTCATAGAAATGGTGCAATTTGGTACAATTCTGAGATCATTGGTAAAGTCAATTTGATAGGTGAAAATAAGACATGATAATACAGACATAGTTGATCAAATGTACTAGGAAACAGTGAAAATCTGCCTAGGATGCAATCTCAATGGAAGATAGTGGCCTGAAGAGGACTTCTATCTCATTAATAATGTATTAATTATTTATTATAAGCTATAAGCATAAGCTTATAATAAAGTTCAAACTACAGTAGGCAAAGACTGTAAGAAAAGAGTTAAGTTGGTGCAAAAATATGGTAAAATTTGCACAGTAATTGTGTTAGTTTAATTGTCTCCTTAAATTGATACCTATACCTCACTGGTACAGGGTGGATTTATTTCAGCTGGCCTGGATTGATCTCATGCTTATCTCCAGAGCTAGTGACCCTTGGGCAATGCTATGGAACCTATTGTAAAGATAAATAATATTCTGCAACCATGTGTCTGTGAGTTGTTCCAGAACAGGATTTAATAGCTTGACAATACTGTTGAGAAATACTAATTGGATTTATGATTTGCACCTGGTTTCAGTAAATGGTAGTGATAATCAGGGGCTCCACTAGGGCTGGTCACATAACTACAATATGCCTACAAAATCAGCATACTCTAAAAAATCTTCATCATGAGAGACCTTGGGCTTCCTGGTACTAAGGTGCTTCGCTTACAGGCAGGTTGGTAATGGTTAGGGACCTTCAATAATAAAGTTGTTTTGTGAGTAGAAACTGTTTGAGACCTGTGAGTCCTTGTAACAACCTCACAATTAAGTTGATTAATGTGAAATTAACTCAACTGTATAGTCCAATACCATTTTCTCAAAAACTGATAGAACATAAAGATATAGATGAATTGAACAACACCATCAACTCTGCCCAACTGGCAATGTATAGAACATTCTAGTCCATGTTAGGTGACTAAGCATTCTTCTAAAGTGTACACAGAACATTCATCCAATCAGACCATATTCTGGTCCATAATCAAAAGAAATTTAAGAGGATTGAATTCATACAAAGCATGTCCTCTGAACAAAACAAAATTAAACTTATAGAAAGATATCTGGACACTGCCCAAATATTTGAAAACTAAACAACACACTTGGAAAAAACTCATAGTCAAAGAGAAATCACAGGCAAATTATAAAATATTTTCAATTGAATGAAAATGAAAATACCACATACGAAAATATGAGGCACATACTAAAGCCTTGCAGGGAATTTTATAGCATTAAATTAAATGATCATTTTAGGAAAGAGGAAAAGTTTCAAAGCAGTGATTTAAGTTTCAACTTAAGAAACTAGGAAAAAATATCAAACTAAATCTAAAGGAAGTAGAAATAAGGAAATATTAACAGAAATCAGTGAAATATAAAGTGAAACAGAAAATCAAAAAAAGGAGAGAAAATCAATGAATTCAAAAGCTGGTTCTTTGAAAAGCACAATAAATGGATAAAATAAACTGATTTTAAAAAAGAAAAAAATACAATTTACCCGTGTAAGGAATGAAATTAGGGGCATTACCATAGACAACTGATAATAAGGGAATTTTATGAAAAAATTCATGCCAATACATTGGAGTACTTACATGAAATGAACAAATATTTTGAAAGATACAAATTACCAAAACTAAATCAAGAATAGAAAACATAAATAGCCTGTTGCCTACAAAAGAAACTGAATTCATAATTTAAAACCTTCCAAGAAAGAAAACTCTAGGCCTAATGGATTCTCTGGTGAATTTTATCAATCATGTAAGGCATAAATAATGCTAGTTTTGGGCTTCCCTGGTGGCGCAGTGGTTGAGAGTCCACCTGCCGATGCAGGGGACATGGGTTCGTGCCCCGGTCCGGGAAGATCCCACATGCCGCAGAGCAGCTAGGCCTGTGAGCCATGGCCGCCGGGCCTGCGCGTCCGGAGCCCGTGCTCCGCAACGGGAGAGGCCACAACAGTGAGAGGCCCGCGTACCGCAAAAAAAAATAATAATAATAATGCTAGTTTTACAGTAGCTGTTTTTCAGTTCATTTTATAAGGCCACCATTACCCTGGTTTCAAAATTAGACAAAGATACTACAAGAAAACTACAATTCAACATCTCTCACAAAAAACCTTTACAAAATGTTAGAAAATTGCCTCAGGGAGAAGCAGGAGAGGAAGATAGAGAGGAGGCTGAGGGAAGAATCAGCTCCTCGAGCCCCATTCCGGACACCTGAGGAGTGCGTGCTGTGCAAGGCTTCAAGGACCCCTCAGAGGACACCATCTGTCCCCAGCTGCCCTGCCTCCTCATCTGTTATCACATTTTACAGTCAAAGAGCCACTGGGAAGGGAAAGCTCTCGGGATGGACCTTTGTGTCATGCAGCCAAGCAAGCCCCAATGTCTCTGGACCTGCTGCCCAAGCTGAGCATCACAGCCCCTCACCACCCATGACACCCCACACTTACGACCCAGGCTCTTCCGGACCCCTTCTTAGGTACCTGAAAAGATGGTCCAAATACATGAAGATGGGACGTGGACCACCAAGGTCAGCCTTCCTGAGGGAGGAAACAGCTCTCCCTGACCTGGAGCATGCTCCTGAGTTCCCCTCACAACACCTCACTGACTGTAACTAATCAGTTCAGGCTGCTGCCTGAGCAGGTTCAATCACTCACAGTCAGCTGAGTCATTCCACCCCAGGACATTAAGACTGCCTTGCTGCGATCAGTCTCCTGAGATTTTCAAAGCCTTTCAGCTGCTTACAAAGCTCCTTGGCCAACCAGTGACTGCTGGGCGCCCCTGCGCGTAGAAAGGGAGCATGTTGGCTTGTGTCAGTTGGGAATCATCTCATTCAAGGCTCAACACTTTCCAGCTGGAACCCACAAGGCGCAGCCCCCTCCATTCATCCCTATGCACAGTGTGACGGCACAACATAGGTCCCACTCCAGGGCTTCAGACCCCTAGAGCCCTTCAGGTGGGGTTTATCATTGGAGGGGGCTGTTGTCTGAAGGCTGCATATTTAGGCCATGGTGGGGCAAACTCCTGAGTATGCATGAGGTAGGTCTCTGTCTCTCCTCTCTGCCTTCTGAACACTAGGAATGTATTTATTACACTGAAATTCTGACCACTAAGGAGCAGCTGATGGGGAGAAACTGACACCAGAGAAACACCCTTCTCCACAACCACTTCCTCTCTAGCTTTAACATTTACTGGGGCTTCTTGCTCAACTAGGTCCATACCATGATGATTATAAGCTTCCCAACTCCTCTATTCCTCCTAGTGTGTTACTTCTTATATCTTCGTTGGAGGGGGGAAAGGTACTTATGATGACAAAACAGTGTGGGAAACTCCAAGTGCAACACAGGACAAGCAGGAAGATATCAGATCTCTTCTAAGACACAGGCTTATAAATTTCGTAATTAAAAAAATTTTAAATGAGGCAAACTCATCACATGGTTTACACTAAATATGTGCAAGCTTTCTGTATCAGTCATAGCTCAAAGTAGGTTTTTTAAATTGAGACAGAATTGACATATAACAGTTTCAGGGGTGCAACATAATTTGATACTGTGATCATTTCTCAATATAAAAATAAGTCTAGTTAACATCACCATGCAGAGTTACAATGTTTTCTCTTGTGATGAGAACTTTTCAGATTTACTCTTAGCAATTTTTAAGTATAAACACAGTATTAATTACAGTCACCATGCTGTACATTACACCTCCAGGACTTATTTTATAGCTGCAAGTTTGTACTTTTTAAACCCCCTTCACGCATTTTGCACCCCTCCAACCTCCACCTCTGGCAACAACCAATCTGTTCTCTGTATCCATGAGATTTTGTTTTTTAGATTCCGCATATAAGATCATACAGTAAAAAAATTAGTTAATATATAAAAGGGATAATACATCATGACTCAGTGAGTTCAACCTAGGAATGCAAGATGAATATTAAAATTTGGGGGTTTTAAGATGAAAACCAATCAATGTATTTCACCTCAACAGACAAAAAAAAAGTAATATATCAGTAGATGTAAAAAAGGCATATAAAAAATTTAACATGAATTCATGATTAAAAACTCTCAGTAAACCAATAATACAAAGGAACTTGAACCAGTAAAGGAATTTGCATAAGACTTCATTTGTATCATACTTTATAATGAAATCCCCTAAGACTGGGAACAAGACAAGGATGTCCACTGTCACAATTTTTATTCAGCATAATGCTGGAAATTCTAGCCAGAGCAATAATTCAAGGAAAATAGTAAAAAGCATTCAGATTGAAAAGAAAGAAGTTAAATCATCTTTATTCAAGATAATCTGAACATCTATATAGAAAAATCTAAAGAATATACAAAGACTACCAGACTTAGTAAATGGATTTATCAAAATTATAAGATATAACGTAAATGTAAAAATTCAACTGTATTTCTATATACTTGCCACAAACAATTGAAAATTAAAATGTAAAAACAAATACCATTTTAATATCATAAAACATATGAATTACATAGAAATAAACTTAACAAAATATGTGTAAGATCTATATACTGAAGTCTATAAAAAACTGCTTAGGGAACTATAGAAGACTTAAGTAAAGGATATATGTATATATACATACATATACATATATATCATGTTCGTTGATCAGAAATCTAATATTACTAAGCTGTTAATGCTCCTCAACTTGATATATAGGTTTTGATGTAGACTTTAAAAACCGGCTTTTAAAATTTATACATAAATGTAGAGGATCTGGAATAGTCAAATGTGTGAAAAAGTAGAATAGAGTTGCAGGACTCTTACTACATGAATTCAGTAATCATTCTAAGGCTACAGTAATTCAGACTGTGTGGCACTGGTGTAAGGGTAGAAATATAGATCAGTGGATCAGAATAGAGAGTCTAGTAACAGACCCATACCTATATGGTCAATTGATTTTCAATAGAAGTAACTCAATGGATGGAATGATAGGTGTGGTAGACTGAATAATGCCTCCTCCCAAAGATGTCCATGTCTTAATCCTCTAAACCTATGAAATATTACCTTGTATGGAAAAAAGAACGTTGCTCATGTTAAGGATCGTTTTTTCTGAGTGGGCACAATGTAATTATTCAGGTGGGCATAATATAATTACCAGGGTACTTACCAGAGGGAGGAAGAAGATTCAGAGTGAAAGAAGGCAATGTGATGACAGGAGCAGACTCAGTAAACTAGATTTGACAGTGTTATACTGCTGGTTTTGAAGATGGAGGAAGTGGCCAGGAGCCTTGGCAACCTCTACAATCTGAAAAAGGTAAGAAAAGGATTCTCCCCTAGAAGCTCTAGAAGAAACCAGCACTGCCAACATCTTGACTTTAGCCCAATAACACTGATTTTGGACTTCTGACTTCCAAAACTATAAGATAATCAATTTGTCTTATTATAAGCTACTAAATTTCTGATAATTTGTCATAGTACTAATAGGAAACAAATACAATAGCCTTTTGAACAAATGGTACTGGAACAACTGGATAACCATATGCAAAAATGAAACTCCTACCTTACCTACACCACTATGAATTTTGAATGAGTAATAATCCTAAATGTGAGAGCTAACGATATACTTCTAGAAAAAGCACCATAGGAGAAAATTGGATTAAGAAACTATTTCTTAGATAGGATACAAAACCATGAATGAACAAACTAAATAAATGGGACTTCATCAAAATTAAAATATTTTGCTCTTTAAAATATACTATTTAGGGCTTCCCTGGTGGCGCAGTGGTTGAGAGTCCGCCTGCCGATGCAGGGGACACGGGTTCGTGCCCCGGTCCGGGAAGATCCCACATGCCACGGAGCGGCTAGGCCCGTGAGCCATGGCCGCTGAGCCTGCGCGTCCGGAGCCTGTGCTCCGGAACGGGAGAGGCCGCAACAGTGAGAGGCCCGCGTACCGAAAACAAACAAACAAACAAAAAAAACATCAGATAGCTACCTCACAGTTCCTAGAATTCCTAAAACAAACCAAAAAATCACACACACACACACACACACACAAACTGACAGTACAAGTATTATTAGTGACAAGGTAGATAAACTGGAACTCTTATATATGGCTGGTGAGAACTGTTGGCCTGCAAACTGGCCACCACAGTACACGGAGGGCAAGGATCTGAGGCCAAAGAAAGCCAGGCCACTCCAGATTGGTAGGTGGCACGTTTAATAAGCAAGAGAACTTACACACGAGGCTTGTCTTCAGCAGCCGAAAGACGAGATCTCCGCACCGACCGCCAGTCTAAAAGTTTATGTAGAGGCCTTAACTGGGTTCAGTCAGCATATTCGGTCCAGATGGTCTCAACAACACCTTACTCTCTCAAGGCTGCGCTCTTCAAACAGCTTCCAGTGGCGGAAATGGTGGGCGGAATGTACATTCCAAGGACGGGGGAGGGGTGGAGGAGCCTCGAATGGCCCGAGTCCAGCATGCAGGTCAATCAGCTGTCGTGTCCTCTCGGTGACCTCCTCCAGTAGCAATACAAAGAGGTACAGCTAAATTGGAAAATCGCTTGTTAATTTCTTATAAAGTTAAATATAAATTTACCATACAAATTATCCAACTAGCCAGTTGTGTAAGCAGAAAAATGAAACTAATTATCCTTAAAACATTTGCACTTGAATGTTCATAGCAACTTTATTCTTAATAGTTTCAAACTAGAAGAAACTTAAAATATCCATCAACTGGCCCTTAGACAAACAAATCATGGTATATTCATATAAGAAGATACAATGAATAATATTCAGCAGTGGAA
Source organism: Tursiops truncatus (assembly GCF_011762595.2). Taxonomy (NCBI): domain Eukaryota; kingdom Metazoa; phylum Chordata; class Mammalia; order Artiodactyla; family Delphinidae; genus Tursiops; species Tursiops truncatus. The sequence goes on along the minus strand of NC_047040.1, from coordinate 68,571,962 downwards.
AGGAACAAAGTACCACATTTCAAAATGAGCTGTTGTATGAAAATTTTATGCCAAAAAAGAAAGAACGATTTTCCCTATTTGAACCTAAACTAAAAGTGCACAATTTGGCACCTTCTTATGGTTTCTTACCATTTATTTTAGGAGTTATCAAAACACTCAGTTGTTTCATGGTTTGCACTTTCCAAATGTCACAAACAGAAAGTCACTTAGATGAACACGCTAGACCAAAAATCTACAAATTTCAAATTCCCCATTTAACATGTTTAAGGTAAAATTAAATGCCCGAGGCATTTAATTAATAAAATTTCCTGACCCTGGAGTAGCCTCCTCTGACAAATAGGCACATTTTATTTAAAAACAACATAAATATGCACAGATGTGGTTTCTGCTTTAGTCTTTCTATCAAGGGGATGAAACTCAGACCCCTTGTGATAAAGGAGGGGTATGGTTTCTACTGGGAAACTTTGCAATTAAATTGGGTCTACCCTTTAGAAAATTTCAGTCGCTTATACAAACTGTTTCTATTTAGTTTAACACAATGTCCACTATAACTAGCTATATTCTCTTTATATTACACATATTTTTTCAATTCTCTCTTCGTTTAAAAATAAGGGTTTACATTTATAAACCTGTTAGCATTGGCAATTATGTTAATCTATAATTTAATTGTGTAAGAAACACAAATCAAACTGGTTTAAACAAGAAAGAGAGTGTATAGGCTTTCCTAACTGAAAAGTATATGGTATCATTTCAGACACTTACAGTTATAGCCACTCAGATGTTATCATCAGGACTAGATCTTCATCTGCATCTCTCAACTCTTCTCTCTTCCATGTTGTGTTTATTTCCCAGGCAGTTCCCTTCCCAGTCGTGGCCCCCAGAAGCTTGATGCCTGTATCTCAGTGGTTCATGTAAAGAGTAATAACAGTTTCTCTTTCTTAATAGCTTCAGCAAAATGTCCTGAAATAACTGCTGTTGATCTGGTGAGGATAAATCTCTGAACCAGTTACTGTGGAGAGGAAAACAAAAATTCTACTCTTGGCCAGGCGGGTGGTCACGGCTCATTGCTAGAACTGAGGTATGGTTAGTATGTTGCAACCACTTGAACTGAGAGTTACAAAGTTGTGATTTTCAAAAAACAAATCACTATCCTCCTAAGGAAAGTTTGGGATTAGAGGCTACTCAATCCATAAATTAAACAAACATAAAAGAAAACCAACAAACACAGTGGATCCTCTGCAGTAATTGAACAGGATGCTTAAATAAATCCTTTGCACAGAGTTATTGCTTAAGAAATATTTGTTCACTGAATGAAACACTTTAATGCTTACTTTTTCTGTGTAAACTCCTGTTGCTCTTAAAATTGGAATGGTTTCTCTCAAGATAAACTGATCTTCCTAAACTTTAGAGAGTTTTTCTTTTGGCATAGGAGAATTCTAAGAAAGATCCATGAAAATTACTCTCCTAATTTGTCTTTTGCTTCCATATTTTTCTTCCACTGATACATTCTTTTTGTATATCTAGTAATTAGTGCCAATGCTGTTTCAAAGAAGCTAACTTTCTTCATCCTAGTAAGGCTCTGGAGAGCAGGGCAGGAATAAAGCCACAGAAATGGCCCACCATGTATTCAAAAGATCAGTGATTTAAGACTTACTGTTATAAAACATACCCTATGTATTTCATTACTGTATATTAATTATTATATATTTTATATATTAATATTATTTTATATATTAATAAAAAAAAGAGATTATTGTGAATCAGGTACACTCTCCATCCTGGTTCCTTTTGTTATCAAAAGGAAAACTTTGTCAGAGTTGCTGGCCAGAATTAGGAAAATAATGGGATTTTTCCTCTATAAAACTAGTCTAATTCGTTTTTTCCTCAGTATTTTGACTTCACTATCACAAACCTCCAGCTGACCAGGCAGATATTTTTAAAATCAATAGTAAAGGATATTGGGACTTTGAAATCAGAATTCTGATAAACAAAATTATTTTGACCTCCGAATTCTGATAAACAACATTATTTTGACCTCCGTGAACATCCTTTTCCCTTAACAATGGGTTTTTGAGAACCATAACTTCAAGTGTGAACTCTGCTTGACTTAAACCATCGTACCATCTATTCTGCCCTTAGAACTGGACAGAAGATCCAAATCAGGCTAATGAGATTTTAATCCTGCTATGGGCCGGAGGAAGAGCAAAAAGCTTTCTCTTTCCTGCTGGATAAGAAGAAAAACTTTGATTTGGGTGCTGCTGGCCATTGTTTTATGGCCGCAAAGAAAGATGGTGCTGCAGAACAGAGTCAACAATGGTAAGCCGAGTGAAGAAACAGAGGATAATAGCAAGTCCTTATTTGAGTTCCAGGATCAAGCCTCTCTGAAGGAATATTAGTTATACTAGCATTTGCTTTGAAGAGTCGATAAATCACCTTTATTGTTTAGGCCAGATTGAGACTTTCTGTGACTTGCGACTTAAAATATTCTAATAGATTCCAATTCATATTAGTAAGTATCAACAATTATTTCTTAATTTTTTTAAAAGAAAAAAGAAATCAAAGCACAATCAAAGATATAACACTGGGGACTTCCTTGGTGGCACAGTGGTTAAGAATCTTCCTGCCAATGCAGGGGACACAGGTACGAGCCCTGGTCCAGGAAGATCCCACATACCTTGAAGCAACTAAGCCCAGGTGCCACAACTACTGAGCCTGTGCTCTAGAGCCCATGAGCCACAACGACGCAGCCCGCGAGCCGCAACTACTGAAGCCCATGCGCCTAGAGCCCGTCTCCACAACAAGAGAAGCCACTGCAATGAGAAGCCTGCGCAAGGCAACGAAGAGTAGCCCCCGCTCACAACAACTAGAGAAAGCCCGCTTGCAGCAACAAAGAAACAATGCAGCCAAAAATAAATAAATAAATTTATTTATTTAAAAAAAAAAAAAGATATAACACTGAATATGTCAGGGAACCTGAGTTTTAGTCCCTGATTTCCAAATAGCCAAGCTGTTAGATTTTCCCGGATTTTTAGTCTTTTAAGCATTAACATGGAACCAAAATCCTGTACTAAGCATTTTTAAGGCTCAAATGACACAACCTACATGAAAAGTCTTCATAATATCTAAGGGGTTATCAAAATTCAACTTAATACGGCGTTGATGCTAATGAAAGACTAAGACAAATGTTTCAAGAGCACCCTGGACCACTGGATTTGTCTGACTACTTATCATACTTGGTATGTGTGTGCAGTGAGGGCAAATTTAGGCCAAGTCTCCATCGACAAGAAAAAAAAAAAAATCAGGCCGGTTCCCCAGATGATTCAAATAGCAAATTTACCTGCTCAGGGAATGACCTAATTCCCTTCACTTCCCTGGTCACTTGCCTCTAATGGGCACTTTGCTTTATAAGTAGGAAAAGCTTTATCACCATGTGCTGTCCAAAGAGGAGGGGGAGTCACCTCTTTCTCTTCTCTTGACCTTCACTCTCTCTCGGTTGCCAGACTCATGATGGTCTATTGATAATCCCACAATACCTTCTTATATGAATAGAGACTGAAAGAAAATATAAGAACTAAGATAAAAAATCTGGTATTGAATCCAAGAAAGTTTTAAAGTTTTGCCTGGATACAGTGTGTGTCTAGGCCACTGACATAAAATTCACCAAGGGTGGTTATTAGATTATCGGGTCCAGCCTCCATACCCATAGATTCCTGTCTAGTAGGCATGAGACAGAGCCCATGAAACTACAAATTTAATAAGCCTCCCAAGTGACTCTTAGGCACATGAAAGTTTGAGAAACATTAACACAAGTCAAGTCTCAATGCTTTTCCTCCCTTTTATAGCTAATTATTTGGTCCTTATAGTTGATTCTAAAACTGATTATATTATAGACTTTTGAGGTGGTCAAAAATAGTCTTAGGAGATAGTCTAAGTAGTTTCCCATCACAAAGGAACAATGGGGGCTCTACTGTCATGACTATAGAGAAAAATAAATAAGTCCCTATATGTTAAATTGACATTTTCTAAGGGAGACCTAGCATAACACATATTTCCAGAGAGGATGTTAAGAAGTTGAGCATATTTAGTGATAAGATACTTTTTGCTATTTGAAAACAACAAACACCATTGCGTTAGTTCTGTTTTTAAAGTAGCAGATCCCAGTTACTTTGCCTGCGAGATTACTCATCCAAATTTTTGTGGGAATTTTTAGCATAGACATATTGTATATGCATGGCACCAGGTTATTTTGGCACAATCACATCAGATTAAAGGTCTGCTGAGACATCCTGTAAATCTAGATAAAACAGCTCCCAATATCTGCAACTGTCAATGACAAAGCTCCAAATGCTCAGTCTTCAGAGCAGCAGCAGTAACTTATGTAACAGTCTACCTATAATTAGTATTTTGGCAAATCACTACAGATACCAAAGAATGTATCCAAACACTGTAAACTAGCTGTGTAAATGCAAGAGAGAAACATGAAGCAAAATAGGAATATAATCACCTAGATGGAAACATCCACCTTATACATATATGCCTTCTAGGAGAAAGATGGAAGGAAGGAAGGAAGGAAGGAAAGAAGAAGGAAGGAAGGAAGGAAGGAAGGGAGGGAGGGAGGGAGGGAGGGAGGGAGGGAGGGAGAGAGGGAGGGAGGGAAGAAGGAAGGAAAGGGAACAAAAACAAATTCCAGGTTTAAAATAATACTATTTTTCAATATACAGGTGAACACATGAAAGTAATTTAATTGTATCCACTAGAACAAACTTTTGAGCCAACAAATCTATAAGATATGTATTTTGCCAATATCAAATAGTTTTAGTATCTGATTCAAACCCTTTGAATCTTATAAAAATTTCAAGTGCTGTATAACACATCTTATCTCTTGATGAGTGAGAATTAATTTCATAATGGAGAGCAATGGTTTCATCCAATTTCCTCAGAGTTCCCTGCAGCATAATTAAGCCCCTTCTACAGATAGTGCTAACACCCTTTCTGACCATTTCCAATCATTTTTCCTTCAAGTGTGGGCCCAGCTCCTGAGATCTCTGTTTCAGCTGCCAAGCTGACAGAGGGGAGCGGGGGGATAGAGGGGATGGACTGGACTAATAAATACAAACTAAAACAGGCTTCATCTTGGAGTAGAGTTAGTTTAGGTGTAGTTGATTCAGCAAGAGCACCCAATCTGAGTACCTGCTTCGTGTCAGAACCTGTAGTAAGACCATAGAGTGAGATACTGTCTTTGTTATCAAGAAATTACAATCTGGTGGTGGGATTCTCCTTTCTGTGCTCCACTTCAGGATGACTTGATTCCAATCCTTTGTATTCTGACATTTCAGGACTTTCTTCTTTTGATAATCTTCTGTCCCGCAAGCTTTATTTTTATTACTTTAAGAGCTGTCTTCCTCTTACCTTTCCTTTGTATACAACAATTTTGAAAAGAAGTCATCCCTCAGTGTTTGTATTATTTAACCTTTCCTTAGAGTTTGCTGCTCCCACCATCTCATTGAAATCACTTTTGTCAACGTCCTCAATTACCTCATCAATGGTGATTTTTTAGTGTTTATTTGAATAAACCTCTCTAGTGCACATTATGCTGCTGTTTGATTCATTCGTTTAACACTTATTGAGTGTCCTTTAAGGGTCAGACATTGCTCCTTGTGCTGGGGATTTAGCAGTGAACAAGTCGGGCAAGTGCCTTGCTCCAAGGAAGCTGACATTTTAAGTGAACACTCAGTTTGGTTATTCATCAGATTCCTTTGCTTCATTGAAACCATGTTGTTGGTTCTTCTACCTTTCTTATCTTTCCACTCCATTCCTTTATAGTATCATTTATTCTATCTATGCCTTAAACATCAACACTCTTTACAAGGTTTTGCCATCAAACTGTTTTTATTCTTCCTCTCCATTCTCTCCAGAAGTGATTTCATCTACTCTACTACCATTTACTGATCCTGACTAAATGTCTATATCCATCCCTGAGATTTCCTTGAGCTTCAGACTTTCACATCCCAGCTGGAAAGCTCTACCTGCATGCCTTGAAGAACCTCCAAATTAATATACCCTAAAGCTTAACTCATCATATTCCTCTGCCTCCAAGCAATATCTTCTCCTGTGTTCTCTGTTGCATCTGGTGATATCATTAACCATCCCAACCTATGCTAAAAATCTTAGAAACACCCTCAACTCTTTTCATTCCCTCAGTTGTCTCTATTCTCTATATACAATTAATCATCAGAATGAGCCCGTTTACATCTTTAGGATTCCTTGAATTCTTCTCTAATTCTTTCTTCATCATCTTTCTCACGGCCTAAGTTTGGACATTTCTAGCCTGGACCATGGCATCACCTTCCTGATGAGGTGATTGCCTCAAATCCATCTCTCACACAACATCCAGACTAATGCCTGTGCTTAATACTCTTGAATACTACCTATCACCCAAAATTCAAGTAAACATTTCTTGACTCACAGTAGGTATGTAGCAAATTTTTGTTAAACTAGATTGCTCTAGGCCATGGTAAATTATTTCCCCCTGTATTCTATATATTTTTGATAAATAGGGCACATACCCATACAGAATAAAACAATAAAATGCCAAAAGGTGGTACATGATTACTAAATAACCATTTTAGTTCTGCCTACAAGCTCTGAGGATTGGGTTTTAGGAGGAATGAAAAGCCAAAACATGATTTTGTTTAGCCAGAGTCCCAAAGCAAGCTAATTTGCCTCAGGACATAATTTATTTATTGGGAAAACTAGCCAAATTCATGATGTTCTGCTATCAGACCAGAAGTAGACATTGCTTAAAAAAAAAAATAAAGGTGAGATTTTCCTAAGCTTATTTTAAAAGACACATGTTTCTACAGGCAGTGTATTTTATCAATTCAGATAAGAAAATTTGGAATCACTTCTGTACATAAAGTGTTCTCAGATAAAATATTCACTCGTTAATATTTTAGAATATAAATGGTGATTCTAAAAAATATTACTAAGACATGGGCTGCCAGCTACTTAATACCACAAGGCCTGTTCTCGATATAAAAACATTAGCAATAACAAAATCACAGAATTCATTAAATAATTTAAATTAAAGCTTTCTGACCTACCCAGCTGCCCCCCTCATTCTTTTATATTAAAGATTAAGTCGGATGTTTACAGAAATTACTCCTCTATTTGTCCCTAGATTCATGTTACTATTATTCTTCATACTCAAACTAATGCGTGCTTCTTCTAGTGATAATTTTTGAATAAGCAGGTTGGGTACCTTTTTTATGTAGCACCTCTAATGGTGAGGTTGTATTGGTATATCGTCATTCTGATGTTGTTGTCAATAATTGATGTATACATTTTGGAAGTATAAAAGATGTGTCATCACAAAAGCTAATAATGCTACCAAGTATATTAGTCAGCAAAAGTGTCAGAGCTAGAGGTTGCCATACTGAATTCTGGAGGTTATTCAACAAAACATGTCCCTTACATTTGACATGTTAATATTACCTTCAGGGACAATAACGTGGCCTATACTTTACATGAGGTCAGCTCATTCCTATCATAAAGTAGAAATCATCTAGGGTTGTCTATTCAATGAGGCATCATGGATAACTTCCTTTTCAGTATATGAACAGCATGCACAATTCTGGATTCTTAATGGAGTCACGTTTTCTAACCATATCACATTAACATATATGAACGAAAATCCTCTCAGGGGAATCCTACAAATTTTTTCTTATTGTTTTAAACACATATGCATATATGTGTATATATGTTTTGAACATATATGTTTTTAACGTATATACACACGTATACATACATATATTTCAAGCATATGAATTCTTAATGTAGAGATAAACATAGCCAATAGTTTCTGTGATAAATTTATAACATCTGAACTCAGCTCCATCATTTTTTTGTTACATAATTTTCCTGAAGGAAAAAAAATAACAAATACATTATATTATCAGAAAATCTTTATTGTGGGTATGACTATCTTCCAGTAACTTGATATTCAAAAGATGATTGAATGGCTAACACATGGATTTCATATATCATTGCTTCTTTGCAAAGTTCAACAAACTCATTTTCAATTGCTACAGTATTGATGGAATTAAGAGAGCATGTAACATATTTTTTACTTTAAGTCCAAAAAACATAGTACTCTTTTCATATTCCTTTGTAATAGCATCAACCTTGCTGGACTGATGCAAGGTCTTGAGATATTTTTACTATAATGATTTCCCTTTCAATTTAGTTAGGATTCACAGCCCTGGAAGGAGAGTGGCCTTAGTGCTTTAGAATCTACCCAAACCACAGGGGGTGTCAATGCTAGAGCCAAGACTGGACTCAGGCAGCCTTACTTACATTATGGCACTCATTACCAAAGGCTGTGATGTTAATTCTCTTTGGTTATAAATACTGTCATTTTTTAAATGTTCCCTTTAGAAAAAAGCTGGAGACCATGGTGTGAAAAGGCTGCATCTGTTCAATACTGTCTGCACCTCCCCTCTTGTTAGGTTCATGTGACAGGCTCAGTTGAATATTTATCTGTGACTAATAAGGACCTCTTTTCTAGACTCCAACTGACTCATTTTGAAAAGTCCGTGATATTGATATTCCAGTTACTACCTCTGGGACTCCTTCTCAAGCTGGAAATAAAAGTATCTGCTGCTCTGTTCATGTTAGACACACCTGTGTGGAAAAAGCCATCAAATAAGCAAAGGCTTTCATTTCTACTTTTTTCAGTCTCATGTAACATTTCTATCTTATTTCTCACTACTACCCTGATAAATAAAATAGATGCACTCTCTCGCCCATACATACCTTTTGTGCTTAAATATTTCCAAACCTTGTTCAAGGTTTCCTCTGCCAGGGATGCTCTTGTCCATATGTTCATAGGTTACTGATCCTTCACGGCCCAAATCAAAGTTCACTCCATCCTCAGTGCCTCCTCTGTTCCCCGTTCCATGGCAGGACACACTATTTCCGTCTTCTGGACCTCCACAGAACTGTATATTTACTTGTGTTGTGGAATTGACTGTTTTATACCTTGTGCAACCTATTGCTCTTGTCCTAATATAGATACTTAGAAATTTTTTACTTTTTCCCAGTCCCCTTTGTATTATAGTTAGTATTGTCCAAATGTTTTCTACTCTTCAAAACTGTACGTTATAACATCATCATAACTGATAACCTTTATTCAACTTTTCCTGGGAGAAGCACATAGTACTAAGCACTTCATATTAACTGATTTTATCCTTACAGCAGCTCTGAAGGTGCTTTTATTATTCCCATTCTTTAAGAAGGAAGAAATAAAGATGCAAAATACTTAAGCACCTTTCCCCAAAATGCCCAGTAATCCAAGGGCACAAGAAGAATCCAGAGAATAGTCTCTGAACTACTATATACCATATACCTCTATCTTGCAAAGAATAGGAATTAAAGTTCCTACATTATTTGATTAATTCCATAGAAGCTAAATTTTTTTTTTTTTTTTTTTGCGGTACGCGGGCCTCTCACTGCTGCGGCCTCTCCCGTTGCGGAGCACAGGCTCCGGACTCGCAGGCCCAGCGGCCATGGCTCACGGACCCAGCCACTCCGCGGCATGTGGGATTCTCCCAGACCAGGGCACGAACCCGCGTCCCCTGCATCTGCAGGCGGACCCTCAACCACTGCGCCACCAGGGAAGCCCGAAGCTAAATTTTTAAATCATTTTTATTTATTTGGGTAAATTTTTAGAATTTTGCCATATAATTAGCAGAAAAATTTCCCCTGGAGTCAATATAAAGTGGTGATTTTCAAAGAGCCAACTGCGTTAGAATCACCAGGCACTGGTGTTAAGCTGCAGATTCCTGGGCAGCTTCCTACACCTACAGAATCAATAACTTATGGGAATGTGGGCTTACAAGCTCCCTGCATGAACCTTACACACTTTAAATTTGGGGAAGCTCTAGTTAAAGCAAAGTGCTGTGTGTTTTCTTCCCTGTCTATTGTGATGCGAGTTGACCTTTACCTGGTTATAGGCCATCCCTTATGTTTTCAGGCTTTCTGGTTGCAGGCTATGAAGTTGCTGCTCTGATACACGAGGTTGCAACTTATAGCTCATGCCATTCAGTTACGCAGGGACTGCAACTTAAAGTATCACTGGAAACAGTCTGCCTCCAGATTCTGTGCTCAGACTTGGAAAGTGATAGATCTAACTGAAGCAGAAGCTTCTCAGAGGCCCCCACAGCTGCCATGCTCGTTGCCTCCCCTTTATACTTAGGAGTGAGAATAGGTTTGAAGAAATTATCACAGGCTTCACATATTTACCTTCTAACTAATTCTGGTGAGAGAAGGCAGTTTTATTTTTTTTCCCCAGTGACTAATTTTGGGAATTTTTTTTTTCCATTTAACTTTTCATTCATTCAGCAAACATCAAGTACCAGTATACGCAAGGCATTGCAATAAGAATGATGAATTAAAGATGAATTGAATATGATCTCTGCCAGGGAGGAGATGTAGCAGCCAATCACATGAACAATTAAATTACACCTTGTGAGAACCCAAGAGAAGGAAAACTGCATGGTAGGTGAAGTAAAGAAAGTCAAGAGAGAGAGAAGAGCATTCCACGTAGAAAAAATAGCATGTGCAAAGAGGCTGAGGCAGGACAGTGTGCTTAGTTTAGTGAACCTGCAAGTAGAAGTTAGGGCCAACCTTTTCTAAAGCAATTTAAAACACATTCTTCATTTTTTCCACAATTGAAATACAAAACACATTTCTCATCTCCTGCATGATAGTTCTTCTTGTTTTTTTTTTAACATCTTTATTGGAGTATAATTGCTTTACATTGTTGTGTTAGTTTCTGCTGTATAACAAATCATGTTCAGTAAAACCTTGTTATAATGTTCCCATAAGAAATTATGCTGAATATCAAATTCTATTTTTGTTTTTAACATCTTTATTGGAGTATAATTGCTTTACAGTGTTGTGTTACTTTCTGCTGTAAAACAAAGCGACTCAGCTATATGCATACGTATATCTCCATATCCCCTCCCTCTTGCGTCTCCCTCCTGTCCTCCTTATCCCACCCCTCTAGGTGGTCACAAATCACCTAGCTGATCTCCCTGTGCTATTCAGCCGCCTCCCACATTGTTAGTGTATACAGGTCAGTGCTACTCTCTCACTTCGTCCCAGCTTCCCCTTCCCCATCCCTGTGTCTTCAAGTTCACTCTCCACATCTGCGTCTTTATTCCTTTCCTGCCCCTAGGTTCATCAGAACCATTTTTTTTTTGATTCCATATATATGTGTTATATATGATACTTGTTTTTCTCTTTCTGACTTACTTCACTCAGTATGACAGACTCTAGGTCGATCCAACTCACTACAAATAGTTCAATTTTATTTCTTTTAATGGCTGAGTAATATTCCATTGTATATATGTGCCACATCTTCTGTATCCATTCATCTGTTGATGGACCCTTAGGTTGTTTCCATATCCTGGCTATTGTAAATAATGCTTCAATGAACATTGTGATTCACGTCCCTTTTTGAATTATGGTTTTCTCAGCGTACATGCCCAGTAGAGGGATTGCTGGGTCATGTGGTAGGTCTACTTTTAGTTTTTTAATGAACTACCATATTGTTCTCCATAGTGGCTGTATCAATTTACATGCCGACCAACAGTGCAAGAGGGTTCCCTTTTCTCCACATGCTCTCCAGCACTGATTGTTTGTAGATTTCTTGATATGGCCATTCTGACCAGGGTGAGGTGATACCTCATTGTAGTTTTGATTTGCATTTCTCTAATGATTAGTGATATTGAGTATCTTTTCATGTGTTTCTTGGCAATCTGTATATCTTCTTTGGAGAAATGTCTATATAGGTCTTCTGCCCATTTTTGGATTAGGTTGTTTGTTTGTTCTTTTGTTATTGAGCTGCATGAACTGCTTGTATATTTTGGAGATTAATCCTTTGTCAGTTGCTTTGTCTGCAAATATTTTCTTCCATTCTGAGGGTTGTCTCTTCATCTTGTTTATAGTTTCCTTTGCTATGCAAAAGCTTTTAAGTTTCATTAGGTCCCATTTGTTTATTTTTGTTTTTATTTCCATTTTTCTAGGAGGTGGGTCAAAAAGGATCTTGCTGTGATTTATGTCATAGAGTGTTCTGCCTACGTTTTCCTCTGAGAGTTTTATAGTGTCTGGCCTTAGCTTTATGTCTTTATACCTTTACGTCTTTAATCCATTTTGAGTTTACTTCTGTGTATGGTTAGGGAATGTCCTAATTTCATTCTTTTACATGTAGCTGTCCAGTTTCCTCAGCACCACTTATTGAAGAGGCTGTCTTTTCTCCATCATATATTCTTGTCTCCTTTATCAAAGATAAGGTGACCATATGTGCATGGGATTATCTCTGGGCTTTCTATCCTGTTCCATTCATCTATATTTCTGTTTTTGTGCCAGTACCATACTGTCTTGATTACTGTAGTTTTGTAGTATAGTCTTAAGTCCAGGAGCCTGATTCCTCCAGCTCCATTTTTCTTTCTCAAGATTGTTTTAGCTATTCGGGGTCTTTTGTGTTTCCATACAAATTGTGAAATTTTTTGTTCTAGTTCTGTGAAAATTGCCATTGGTAGCTTGAAAGGGATTGCATTGAATCTGTAGTATGCTTTGAGTAGTATAGTCATTTTCAAAATGTTGATTCTTCCAATCTTAGAACATGGTATATCTCTCCATCTGTTTGCATTGTCTTTAATACCTTTCATCAGTGTCTTATAGTTTTCTGCATATAGGTCTTTTGTCTACTTAGGTAGGTTTATTCCTAGTTTGTTTTTTTAAATTAATTAATTTATTTTGGGCTGTGTTGGGTCTTCATTTCTGTACGAGGGCTTTCTCTAGTTGTGGCAAGCAGGGGCCACTCTTCATCACAGTGCACAGGCCTCTCACTATCGCAGCCTCTCTTGTAGCAGAGTACAGGCTCCAGACGCACAGGCTCAGTAGTTGTGGCTCATGGGCTTAGTCACTCCGCAGTATGTGGGATCCTCCCAGACCAGGGCTCAAACCCGTATCCCCTGCATTAGCAGGCAGATTCTCAACCACTGTGCCACCAGGGAAGCCCTATTCCTAGGTATTTTATTCTTTTTGTTGCAATGGTAAATGGGAGTGTTTCCTTAATTTCTCTTTCAGATTTTTCATCATTAGTGTATAGGAATGCAAGAGATTTCTGTGCATTAATTTTGTATCCTGCTACTTTACCAAATTCATTGATTAGCTCTAGCAGTGTTCTGGTAGCATTTTTAGGATTCTCTATGTATAGTATCATGTCATCTGCAAACAGTGACAGTTTTACTTCTTCTTCTCCAATTTGGATTCCTTTTATTTATTTTTCTTCTCTGATTGCTAAACAGAAGTGTCTAAAACTTCCAAAACTATGTTGAAAAATAGCAGCGAGAGTGGGCAACCTTCTCCTCTTCCCAATCTTAGAGGAAATGGTTTCAGTTTTTCACCATTGAGAATGATGTTCACTGTGGGTTTGTCATATATGGCCTTCATTATGTTGAGGTAGTTTCCCCATTGCCTACTTTCTGGAGAGTTTTTATCATAAATCGATGCTGAATTTTGTCAAAAGCTTTTTCTGCATCTATTGAGATTATCATATGGTTTTTATCCTTCAATTTGTTAATATGGTGTATCACATTGATTGATTTACATATATTGAAGAATCTTTGCATTCCTGGGATAAACCCTACTTGATCATGGTGTATGATCCTTTCAGTGTGCTGTTGGATTCTGTTTGCTAGTATCATGTTGAGGATTTTTGCATCTATGTTCATCAGTGATAATGGCCTGTAGTTTTCTTTCTTTGTGACATCTTTCTCTGGTTTTGGTATCCGGTTGATGGTGGCCTCATAGAATGAGTTTGGGAGTGTTCCTCCCTCTGCTATATATCAGAAGAGTTTGAGAAGGATTGGTGTTAGCTCGTCTCTAAATGTTTGATAGAATTCATCTATGAAGCCATCTAGCCCTGGCTTTTGTTTGTTGGAAGATTTTTAATCACAGTTTCACTTTCTGTGCTTGTGATTGGTCTGTTTATATTTTCTATTTCTTCCTCATTGTCTTAGAAGGTTGTGCTTTTCTATGAATTTGTCCATTTCCTCCAGGTTGTCCATTTTATTGGCATACAGTTGCTTGTAGTAATCTCTCATGATCCTTTGTATTTCTGCAGTTTCAGGTATTACTTCCCCTTTTTCATTTCTAATTCTGTTGATTTCAGTCTTCTCCCTTTTTTTCTTGATTAGTCTGGCTAATGGTTTATCAATTTTGTTTATCTTTTCAAAGAACCAGCTTTTAGTATTATTGGTCTTTGCTGTTGTTTCCTTCCTTTCTTTTTCATTTATTTCTGGTCTGATATTTATGATTACTTTCCTTCTGCTAACTTTGGGGTTTTTTTGTTCTTTTTTCCCTAATTGCTTTAGGTGTAAGGTTAGTTTGTTTATTTGAGATGTTTCTTATTTCTTGAGGTAGGATTGTATTGCTATAAACTTCCCTCTTACAACTGCTTTTGCTGCATCCCGTAGGTTTTGGGTCGTTTTCATTGTCATTTTTTTCTAGGTAATTTTTGATTTCCTCTTTGATTTCTTCAGCAGTCTCTTGGTTATTTAGCCTCCACGTATTTGTATTTTTTACAGTTTTTTTTTCCTGTATTTGATATCTAGTCTCATAGCATTGTGGGTGGAACACATACTTGATATGATTTCAATTTTCTTAAATTTACCAGGGCTTCATTTGTGATGAAGATATGATCTATCCTGGAGAATGTTCCATGAGCAATTGAGAAGAAAGTGTATTCTGTTGTTTTTGGAGGGACTGTCCTATAAATATCAATTAAGTCCATCTTGATTAATGTGTCATTTAAAGCTTGTGTTTCATTATTTCCTTTCATTTTGGTTGATGCATCCATTGGTGAAATTGGGGCATTAAAGTCCCCTACCATTATTGTGTTACTGTCCAAATTCCCTTTTATGGCTGTTAGCATTTGCCTTATGTATTGAGGATCTCTTATATTGGGTGCACAAATATTTACAATTGTTTTATCTTCTTGGATCAATCCCTTGATCATTATGTAGTGTCCTTCTTTGTCTCATGTAATAGTCTCTATTTTAAACTCTATTTTGTCTGTATGAGAATTGCTACTCCAGATTTCTTCTGATTTCCATTTGCATGGAATATCTTTTTCTATCCCCTCACTTTCAGTCTGTATGTGTCCCTAGGTCTGAAGTGGGTGTCTTGTAGACAGCATA
Organism: Tursiops truncatus; assembly: GCF_011762595.2. Classification (NCBI taxonomy): domain Eukaryota; kingdom Metazoa; phylum Chordata; class Mammalia; order Artiodactyla; family Delphinidae; genus Tursiops; species Tursiops truncatus. The sequence goes on along the minus strand of NC_047040.1, from coordinate 68,556,693 downwards.
TATATGGACTTGTTTTTGTATCCATTCAGCCAGTCTATGTCTTTTCGTTGGAGCATTTAATCCATTTACATTTAAGGTAATTATCGATATGTGTGTTCCTATTACCATTTTCTTTATTGTTTTGGGTGTGTTTTTGTAGGTCTTTTCCTTCTCTTGTGTTTCCTGCTTAGAGAAGTTCCTTTAGCATTTGTTGTAAAGCTGGTTTGGTGGTGCTGAATTCTCTTAACTTTTGCTTGTCTGTAAGGGTTTTAATTTCTCTGTCGAATCTGAATGAGACCCCTGCTGGGTAGAGTAATCTTGGTTGTAGGTTTTTCCCTTTCATCACTTTAAATATGTCCTGTCACTCTCTTCTGGCTTGCAGAGTTTTGCTGAATGATCAGCTGTTAACCTTATGGGGATACCCTTGGATATTATTTGTTGCTTTTCCCTTGCTGCTTTTAATATTATTTTCTTTGTATTTAATTTTTGATAGTTTGATTAATATGTGTCTTTGATTAATATGTCTCCTTGGATTTATCCTGTATGGGACTCTCTGTGCTTCCTGGGCTTGATTGACTATTTCCTTTCCCATGTTAGGGAAGTTTTCAACTATAATCTCTTCAAATATTTTCTCAGACCCTTTCTTTTCCTGTTCTTCTTCTGGGAACCCTATAATTCAAATGTTGGTGCATTTAATGTTGTCCCAGTGGTCTCTGAGACTGTCCTCAGTTCTTTTCATTCTTTTGTCTTTATTCTGCTCTGTGGTCATTATTTCCACTATTTTATCTTCCCCGTCACTTATCCGTTCTTCTGCCTCAGTTATTCTGCTATTGATTCCTTCTAGAGAATTTTTCATTTCATTTAGTGTGTTGTTCATCATTGTTTGTTTGCTCTTTAGTTCTTCTAGGTCCTAGTTAAGCGCTCTTGTATTTTCTCTATTTCCAAGATTTTGGATCATCTTTACTATCATTACCCTGAATTCCTTTTCAGGTAGACTGCCCACTTCCTCTTTATTTGTTTGGTCTGTTGGTTTTTTACCTTGCTCCTTCATCTGCTTCCATATTTCTCTGTCTTCTCATTTTGTTTAACTTACTGTGTTTGGGGTCTCCTTTTCTCAGGCTGCAGGTTTGTAGTTCCCATTGTTTTTGGTGTTTTCCCCAGTAGGTAAGGTTGGTTCAGTGGCTTGTGTAGGTTTCCTGGTGGAGATGACTGGTTCCTGTGTTCTGGTGGATAAGGCTGGATCTTGTCTTTCTGGTGGGCAGGGCTGCATCCAGTGGTGTGTTTTGGGGGTGTCTGTGAACTTAGTATGATTTTAGGCACCTTCTCTGCAACTGGGTGGGGTTGTGTTCCTGTTCTGCTAGTTGTTTGTCCTGGGGCATCCAGCACTGGAGCTTGCTGGCCATTGGGTGGAGCTGGGTCTTAGCGATAAGATGGAGTTCTCTGGGAGAGCTCTTGCCAATTGATATTACATAGGACTGGGAGGTCTCTAGTGGTCCAGCATCCTGTACTCGGCTCTGCCACCTCAGAAGCTCAGGCCTGACACCAGGCCAGAGCACCAAGACCCTGTCAACCACACGGCTCAAGAAAAGGGAGAAAAAAGAAAGAAAAAATAATTAAATAAAAAAATAAATTATTAAAATAAAAAAATTTTTTAAATAATAAAAAAAAGAAGAGAGCAACCAAACCAATAACAAATCCACCAATGATTACAAGTGCTAAAAACTAAACTAAGATAAACATAAAAATCAGAAACAAATCAGTCACAGACAGCAAACCCTAAGTCTACAGTTGCTCCCAAAGTCCACTGCCTCATTTTTGGGACGATTCGTTGTATGTTAAGGTATTCTACAGATGCAAGGTTCGTCAAGTTGATTGTGGGGATTTAATCCACTCTTCCTGAGGCTGCATGGAAAAATTTCCCTTTCTCTTCTTTGTTCGCACAGCTCCTGGGTTTCAGCTTTGGTTGTGTCCCCACCTCTGTGTGTAGGTTGCCGTCAGGCATCTGTTCCCCGCCCAGACAGGAGGGGGTGAAAGCAGCGGCTGAAGGGGGCTCTTGCTCATTCAGACCAGGGGGAGGGTGGGATATGGTAGTTATAATTGGAATGTGAGGCAAGCCTGTGGTGGCAAAGGCCACCATGACTTTGCAACAGCCTGAGAGGCGCCATTTGTTCTCATGGGGAAGTTGTCTCTGGATGACAGGATCCTGGTAGTGGTGGGCTGCACAGGCTCCCAGGGTGGCTGTGTGGATAGTGACCTGTGCTTGCACATAGGATTTGTGGTGGCTGCAGCAGTAGCGTTAGCATTTCATGCTTGTCTCTGGGGTCCGAGCTGATAGCCGCAGCTCGCGCCCATCTTTGGAGCTCGTTTAGGCAGTGCTCTGCCTTCTGTGGGCAGATGGGGAAGGAATCCCCTCTCCTTGCGCACCCCGAAACAATGGTCTCTGCCTCTTAGGCAAGTCCAGATCTTTTTCTGGACTCTCTCCCAGCTAGCTGTGGCGCACTAGCCCCCTTCAGGCTGTGTTTACGCAGCCAACCCCAGTCCTCTCCCTGGGGTCTGGCCTCCTAAGCCAGAGCATCAGCTTCCAACCATCACGCGCCCCAGCAGGTGAGCAGACAAGCCTCTCAGGCTGGTGAGTGCTGGTCGGCACCGATTCTCTGTGGGAATGTCTCCGCTTTGCCTTCTGCAACCCTATTGCTGTGCTCTCCTCCATGGCTCCAAAGGTTCCTCCCCACCCACCCCCATCTCCACCAGTGAAGGGGCTTCCTAGTGTGTGGAAACTTTTCTTCCTTCACAGCTCCCTCCCAGAGGTGCAGGTCCCATCCCTATTCTTTTGTCTCTGTTTTTTCTTTTGCCCTACCCAGGTACATGGGTATTTGCTTGCCTTTTGGGAAGTCTGAGGTCTTCTGCCAGCATTCAGTAGGTGTTCTGTAGGAGTTGTTTCACATGTAGCTGTATTTTTGATGTATTTTGGGGGAGGCAGGTGATCTCCATGTCTTACTCCTCCGCCATCTTGAAGGTCCCCCCTTATAAGTTCTTTAGGTTCTTCACACATCCTTCTTTGTAAATTGTTCTTCACATTTTTCCTTTCTTTCAAACTGGTTGGCTCAAGAACAGCTACATCTTATAATCTGTTTTATAAGCGTGAGTAGATGTACATATGACTTCATGATCACATTACGCTCATTTGTTAAAAGTTAACAACCCTACATGCTATTGCTGACTTGTATTCATTTGAAGCAGCCATCATGCAAAGTGAAACCCTGTATAAATATTTTTTAAAAATCATTCAGGTTCCATATCAAAAAGCTGAGGTAATTTAGACAATTTCTGAGACTGTTGCTACTTCTCCAGTGCTATGACTCTTGAACCTGTTTTAGGGCCTATTTAGGATCAAAGGTAATAAAATCACCTCTATTAATCTGTGGTAACCAAAAACATGGAGAGTATAGATAACAAAATCCCCAGACAATTCTTAAAATTGATTTTAATCTATTTCTTACTCAATCTTTTACCAAAACCTTTGAGAAGAAAATTTGACAAATTTTTGTTTCATCTCTCTTTCCCTTCTCTTACTACTACAGGATAGATATATTAATGTGAAGTGAAATTCCCAAAAAAATGATGGCAAAGAAGTGTAGCTGCACCAAAAGAAATAGGTCCTCTACATACTGGATACAGATAATGAGTAATCAATAACAAATTACTTTCCTGCACCATGTTAGAGGGCTGACCATGTGCTAAGACAGTGATTCATGATATTGGTGTGCATCAAAATTACCTAAGGAGCTAGGTAAAACCAGAAAAGATCAATCTGCAGGAGATTTCATATAGTAAATTTGTGGGGGCAGGGGCTTAGCTATCTATTAGTTTCACAAGTTCTCCAGGTGGTTATGATACAAATCAAAACTTAGCTGCTCTAAGTATAATGATCAGTAATAGCAGATTTCATAAATTTTAGCTATTCAACTCATGTGCAGGATTAAGTAAGGACAGAATTTCGATCTGATTTTACAGACTCTATTACCAGACTGAACTACTGAGTTTTTTGAGTTTTGTTTTTGTTTAATAAATTTTCACCTAATTTTTTAGTTCCATAATGCTATTTAACTTTAACTCTGTTCCATAGAGATCTATAATGAGTTTGGAAAATTTTTAAATAGAGGAAACCTACTTCTTTCTTTTCTTTCTTTCTCTCTGGGTTTGTAGTTCTTATTTTCTAAATAGGCCACCCTCAGTCAAGAAGCCAAAGGGAGTAGTTGCAGGCTTTTCAGAAGTTTCCTGTGCTATAAAAAGAACACAGCGCTATGCCTTCCTTGGGGATCATAATGGGTTTTCACACAGCACCCAGTCATTGGTCAGCTGTCTCAAAGATTGCACCAGGAACAGAAGCCTGAGTGAAAAGAATCATCAGTATTGATAAGTCCCTTAGGTTCAGTAAAAAGCAAATTGTGATTTTCAGTTTGTATATTCCGATGATGTGTATTGAACATCTAAGCAATGAAGTGAATCAAATTGTACACACTCAGCATACTTGCCACCAGGCATGTATAATGCTTTAGAGTATACAATGATGAAAAGTTTAAAATGGAATTCCAGAGCAACAAAATCAACAACTAACTGCCAATTTCCTTAAGAATGGCAAAAGTGCATCCCATGATGATACACTTGAGTTTGGTTTCCAAGGTAATTTTCCAATAACCAGTTTACCTTTTCAGATATTTTAATGATATGTTTTTACTAAAATGAAAGTCTAGAATTAAGAATAAAAATAATCTATTTTTAAAAGGAAATATGGTAACTGATGCAGAAAAAATATTACATTAAATAGGATTGCAAGTCTTTTGCCTTTCCATGTAAACTTTTGAATCAGTTTATCAATAGTGACAAAATAGCTCCCTGGAATTTAGATTCGGATTGCATTAAACCTATAGATCAAGATGGAAAGAACTGACAGTCTGACTATATTGAGTCTTCCAATCCATGAACACAAATATCTATCCATTCATTTACTTCAGCTTTAATTTCTTTCAGCAGTATTTTGCAGTTTTCTACACATAGGTTCTGTATATATGTTGTTAAATTTATGCCTAAGTGTTTGACTTTCTGATAGTATTGTAAATGGTATTTTTTTAAATTCTGGTTTTTCATTACTGATACATAGGAAAGCAATTGATGTTTATATATTGACCTTATATCCTGCTACTCACCAAAACTGCTTATTAGCTCTAGTAGGTTATTTTAAAGATTCTTTGCATTTTCTACATAGACAATTATTGCATCTGCAAATAAAAACAGTTTTATTTTCTCCTACTCATTCTGTATATCTTTTATTTCTTTTTCTTGTCTTGTTGCACTAGTTAGGATTTCCAGTATGTCAAATAAAAGTGTTGAGTGAAGACATTCTTGCCCTTGTACTTTTTTTTTTTTTGATGTGGACAATTTTTTTAAAGTCTTTATTGAATTTGTTACAATATTGCTTCTGCTTTATGTTTTGGTTTTTTGGCCATGGGGCATGTGGGATCTTAGCTCCCCAACCAGGGATCGAACTCACACCCCCTACATTGGAAATCGAAGCCTTAACCACTGGACCACCAGGGAAGTCCCTGCCCTTGTACTCTTAATGTTATAAGTACATTTTGTTTCAATTCTGACATATTATTTTATGCTATAATTGATATGTTTTATTTACAATAAATATAACAAAATTTTCTTTTAGTATTTAATTTGGTTTTTTGGAAAGATTCTGTTTTGTTCTAGTAATCTTTATATGTGTACCTGTTACAGTGCCCTTAATTTTCTTTTTTCTTAAAAAACCTTTTCACTATCTCATCTGTCAGTTTTAAATGGTACTCACTGACACTCATATATACAACAGTCAGTTACCTTTTCCAAATTTCACCCTTCTCCCTTTCCTCTCCTCATATTTTTAATGGAATTCTTTCCACATAGTCAGAACATATAACATTTACACACTATTCTCTCACCCATTACCCTACTCTTGTGTTAGTGTTTGATTTATAATTAAATGTATTAAATAACCACCAGCAATCCATTTACAAGGTTTACTCAGTATGTGCTGTTTACATGTACACATTCTATAGCAGATTCCTCATGTATGACTCACAATAAAATAGTCTCTGGGTTATTGCACAGCTGAAACTGTTTACCTATAGACTTGATACATTAAAGACAGTTTGGCTGAATATGAAAACCTTGGTTAACTTTTATCCTATGGAATATTTTGAAAATGCAGCTCCACTGGGTTTTTTTGGTTTTTTAAATAAATTTTTAAATTATTTATTTATTTATTTTTGGCTGCATTGGGTCTTTATTGCTGTGTGCAGGCTTTCTCTGGTTGTGACAAGTTGGGGCTACACTTGGTTGCAGTGCGCAGGCTTCTCACTGTGGTGGCTTCTCTTGTTGCGGAGCACAGGCTCATGGGCTTCTAGTTGTGGCACGTGGGCTCAGTAGTTGTGGATCGCGGGTTCCAGAGCACAGGCTCAGTAGTTGTTGTGCACGGGCTTAGTTGCTCCGTAGCATGTAGGATCTTCCCGAACCAAGGCTCAAACCCGTGTCCTCTGCATTGGCAGGCAGATTCTTAACCATTGTGCCACCAGGGATGTCCCAGCAACTCTACTGTTGCTTTGCATTGTATGTTACTCTAGGGAGGCTGGTGCTAGACTAATATTCTTCTCATTATAGATAATTTGATTATTCTGTTTAGAGGTCCTGATGATTTTTTTCCTTTAAATAGAATCGTTTTACTAGCATATTTCCCAAAGTCATTTGGTTTTTACTTATTTTCCAAGGTACGAGATAGGTCCTCTCAACATGTAAATTTACTTTTTATTTCCATAGTTCTCTTGCCTTACAGATTTAAATATTTATTTCTGTCGTGTTTATTTTTCTTTTCCAATAACTCTAATTATATAAGGAGCAGATTTTTTTTCCCTTGCCTGCCTGGCATTTCATCCACTTTCTCCTTAAACATTTTTACTCTTTTTTAAAAATCTCAAATGTACTCTCTTGGTTGTTTTCCTGCCTTTCTTCAAAGTCCCTTATTAAAATTTTATTCCACCTTATACTCTCTTGGGCACCCTCTAATTTGTTCTTCATTTCCTGGTTGACTTTGTCTTTTTCTTCAATTCCTCTTCTGAGCTTGAGTGGCTTTCATTGCATTTTTTTTCTTGTGTTCTGTCCTTTTTTGTCATTAGTTTTTAAAATTTCTGATTCAATGCATTTTTTAAATGGTTTTAAAACTATGGCTTGTTTAAGAATATTTAATTCAATTTAGAAATTTGTTACAGTGTTCTTCTGCTCCCTTATTGATTTTTGGAAAGAATATCTATCACAGGAAATATTTTAATTTTAATTTTCTGTTTACTTTTTTATAGTACTTTATGTTGAATTGGGTTAATGTTTTTTAATCCTAGGCCTTTGGTTGATAATTTTTCTGGCTCAAGAGTGCCCTCTTCTACCAGTATTTTAAAATGCATTTTAAAAATCTGATTATGTTTGTCATGATAGGGGTGGAGGCACGAAGAGCAGAGAGGTGGTTTGTCATGTTTGTCTTTAGTTTCTGTGGGATTCTTAACATTTTCTTCTTCCTTTTTTGTTTTCTTTCTTACTTTTCACTGCCACCCCTTCTCTATTTGGCAGATTCTTCCCCCAGAAGTAATGCTTCCCAAAGGCTAATACCTACAGTTTTGCTTACTTTCCAGCCCAATTCTTGTAACTGATGCTGGGAACTGCCAATTCTTCAACTTGTGTTTAGCATTTTGGTACTTACTGTTGTAATTTCACTTCCTGGAAGTGATTTTGTCTGTCTTTATCTGCATCTTCTGTTCTACTTTTCTTTTTCACAGACTCTCTTAAGTTTGCCTTCCCTCACTCTTCATACCTATAGACTTTTACCAGCCATGAGAGCTTGTTGGGATTTGTTTTTCATGTCTCCACTTGTAAGTAATTAAAAATTCATGGTATTCTCTGTCCCTTAGCATATCTAAAGTATGGCCAATAGTAATTTCGTGTTCTTTGTGTTGTTTTACTTGTCATTGTTGATCTTGTGGTTTTTGGAAGGTTGTATCAAGAGATTCAGATTCAGGTGGTCACCATTAAACTCTAGCTGGACACTTTCCCAGGCAAGGTTTTAAACAAGAAAATGGCCATTTTAGAAGCTGAGTGGAGGCACTACTGCAGGATTGAAAGAATGGAATTGGGAATCAACAGTAATTGTTCTGGCTGGTGAAGTGACTCACAGTAAGAAGTGGCAGTTGAGTTTAGAAGTGAGGATGGATTCAAATTGCACTCAAAACCCTAAGGACTAATTATCAATTTCTTAAATAAATTGTCTCTTTTAAAACAATTGTTATGTATGGACTAAATTTTCTCTTCATCAATTGCAAAGTAATTTGTTCATGGATTAAGATAGCCTCCTACCAATGTACAGTAAAGATATCTACTGGTCATTGACCTTCAGGAAAATTCCAAAGGAAGCACTATTAAAAATGATTGTAATACCATAATATCATCATCTCTTGAATCATCATGCCAAATTTTCACTTGATATTCTCATTTTTAACAGATATTTTTTGGTTTTGATTCAACTAATTTAGTTTAATATAGTTGATTGAATTGTTTTATTTTTTGTTTATAATTTAATTATTATAGCACTTAAAGACATAAGGCATGGTGGAGTTTTTCTACTGAAAAAGTAAGATGATTTGGCTTGAACCATAATTAATGTAAACTGCCACCAATATGAATATTTGGAGAATTAAAATAACCTCCCTGAGTTATTGTGAGGATTACAAAATTAATAAGCGTAAAATGCTTGGAATAGTGTCTGGCACATTTTAACTACTTGATAAATATTACCTACTGTTGGGACATAAGCTGTCCTAACTTTGATTTTGTTTAACAAAGTATTTTTGCAGGTCATTTCCATTTGATTGTGATCAATAACATCAAAAATATCTCCAGAAATCTCTCCATTTTTAGAATCTAACATCCAAAGCTGAGACAAGTTTCCCAAAGCATTCATGGGGGTTTTTTTAGAAAACGGGAGCCATTTTTGAACAATGGACTGTGACCAAAAAAGAATATAACGATTTCATACAAAAGATAAACATGCAAATGCTTCTAAATTTTGTCATTTCAAAATAATTATTTACTCAAATGTATGTTTCTTAGCCCACTGAATTAATTATTGATATCTTCTTTGTTCTACTGTGATATAACTATGAAGACAGAAAGGTTTTCTCAGGTAGACATTGGGCTTAATATTTACACTTTCATGTTTACTTAAATGGTCCTATCCTGGACCTTTGCTGTCATACCCTGTCAGGTTTTAGTGCTTTGTTAAAATCTTCTGTGTAGTACACATGCACGTACACACACACACACACACACACACACACACACACAATATACACACACTCTCTTTCACTCTTTCAGGGTGCTGGGTGCAATAAATAATCTGAGTATTGGGCTACAATGTATTTAATAGGACTGACTTAATGACTGTGATACCATCACCAGAAGATGTAAAAAAGAGTAGGACAGAAGCTTGAACATTAGATTCTCTTTCTCCTCCCTCTCACTTCCTGCTAGTTAGCCAAAAGGAATAAATGAGCTTAAATGCATGTTAACAGCTATTGAGTAGAATAAAAACTGATACAATCAAAGAAGATAAAATCAGTGGACAAATTTAGAAACTCTGAGTTCTGAGAGACCCCAAAATCTATGTCCAACATGAAGCCTGTTGGTCCAAGTTCAATTTCAATATGCTCCAATTAGAGAAATACCTATCATATTAGCTCTTACTTGAAAGATCTGTTACCTTTTAAAAGTTTTGGGAGAAGAAAATGGAAAGAGAGGTAGAAGAAAGGAATAAGTAAGAGAAAGAAAGATATAAAAGGAAGATGCATCTATGAGCCATAATCTGGATTTGAACCTGCCTATATTTCTGGGTAGGAGAAACAAGATGCTGGCCACTGGGAAAAAATACCCTATTCTTTAGTTTACACAGTGTATTTGTAAATCCTCCAGGGAGCACCAAGGACTAGGAATGTTATCTTTGGTATTGAATCATAGACCTTGTTGTCTTGGTAAGTTTGTGCTTACTAATTGAGAAATAAGAAGGATATCACCTTCCACTTTCTGCCTCCACAGAATCCCAAGAAACTCATCCATAAATATCCAAACCTGCTTCCCTTTCTTGCAGGAGAAAGGAGAGAGTTATACTGGGGAGACATAAGCACAGCAGGCTGTACATGGAGGCACATTTTCATTAGTTGCTGCCCTGCCAATGGTGCACATATTTCTAGGTGCTTCCTAACATCTATGGGAGTTCTACAGACCTTAATGACTGGTAATAAACGGTAATACATATTAAGAAGAAGTTGGGAATCATGTGTGGTATTAAAGCTAAAGGCTTTGGTAATTCTGCTCTGTAGGTGATGGAGTGCTAAATATGGATGTCTTCAGATCATCATCCTGGGAAAAGGCAAATAAAAGAAAACCCTGGAATGGAAAACAAAAATGAGCAGATCATATATTTGGCAAACAAACCATATTTGTGACTAAAATAAAAATATACAAATCATGTTCAGTAAAACCTTGTTATAATGTTCCCATAAAAATTTATTAGCTGAATATCAAATTCTATTTTTTAACATCTTTATTGAAGTATAATTGCTTTACAGTGTTGTGTTACTTTCGGCTGTATAAAAAGTGAATCAACTATGTGCATACATATATCACCATATCCTCTCCCTCTTGCGTCTCCCTCCTGCCCTCCTTATCTCACTCCTCTAGGTGGTCACAAAGCACCGAGCTGATCTCCCTGTGCTATGCAGCTGCTTCCCACTAGCTATCTATTTTACATTTGGTAGTGTATGTATGTCGATGCTACTCTCTCACTTCGTCCCAGCTTACCCTTCCCCCTCCCCGTGACCTCAAGTCCATTCTGTACGACTGTGTCTTTATTCCTGTCCTGCCGTTAGGTTCATCAGAATGCTTTTTTTTTTTTGATTCCATATATATGTGTTAGCATAGGGTATTTGTTTTCTCTTTCTGACTTACTTCACTATGTATGACAGACTCTAGGTCCATCCAACTCATTACAAATAGTTGAATTTTATTTCTTTTAATGGCTGAGTAATATTCCATTGTATATATGTGCCACATCTTCTTTATCCATTCATCTGTCAATGGACACTTAGGTTGTTTCCATGTCCTGGCTATTGTAAATAGTGCTTCAATGAACGTTGCGGTACATGACTCTTTTTGAATTATGGTTTTCTCTGGGTATATGTCCAGTAGTGAGATTGCTGGGTCATATGGTAGTTCTATTTTTAGTTTTTTAAGGAACCCCCCATACTGTTCTCCATAGTAGCTGTATCAAATTACATTCCCACCAACATTGCAAGAGGGTTCCCTTTTCTCCACACCCTCTCCAGCATTTATTGTTTGTAGATGTTTTGAAGATGGCCATTTTGACCTGTGTGAGGTGATACCTCAGTGTAGTTTTGATTTGCATTTCTCTAATATTGAGCATCCTTTCATATGTTTCTTGGCAATCTGTATATCTTCTTTGGAGAAAAGGCTATATAGGTCTTCTGCCCATTTTTGGACTAGGTTGTTTGTTTTTTTGTTATTGAGCTGCATGAGCTGCTTGTATATTTTGGAGATTAGTCCTTTGTCAGTTGCTTTGTCTGCAAATATTTTCTCCCATTCTGAGGGTTGTCTCTTCGTCTTGTTTATGGTTTCCTTTGCTATGCAAAAGCTTTGAAGTTTCATTAGGTCCCATTTGTTTATTTTTGTTTTTATTTCCATTTCTCTAGGAGGTGGGTCAAAAAGGATCTTGCTGTGATTTATGTCATGGAGTGTTCTGCCTATGTTTTCCTCTAAGAGTTTCATAAGGTCTGGCCTTACACTTAGGTCTTTAATCCATTTTGAGCTTATTTTTGTATATGGTGTTAGGGAATGTTCTAATCTCATACTTTTACATGTACCAGTCCAGTTTTCCCAGCACTTATTGAAGAGGCTGTCCTTTCTCCACTGTACATTCCTGCCTCCTTTATCAAAGATAAGGTGACCATATGTGCGTGGATTTATCTCTGGGCTTTCTATCCTGTTCCATTGATCTATATTTCTGTTTTTGTGCCAATACCATACTGTCTTGATTACTGTAGCTTTGCAGTATAGCCTGAAGTCAGGGAGCCTGATTCCTCCAGCTCTATTGCTCTTTCTCAAGATTGCTTTGGCTCTTCAGGGTCTTTTGTGTTTCCATATAATTTGTGCAATTTTTTGTTCTAGTTCAGTAAAAAATTCCATTGATAGCTTGACAGGGATTGCATTGAATCTGTGGATTGCTTTGGGTAGTATAGTCATTTTCACAAGGTTGATTCTTCCAATCCAAGAACATAGTATATCTCTCCATCTGTTTGTATCATCTTTAACTTATTCAACAGTGTCTTACAGTTTTCTGCATACAGGTCTTTTGTCTCCTTAGATAGGTTTATTCCTAGGTACTTTATTCTTTTTGTTTCAATGGTAAATGGGAGTGTATAATTAATTTTACTTTCAGATTTTTCATCATTAGTGTATAAGAATGCAAGAGATTTCTGTGCATTAATTTTGTATCTTGCTACTCTACCAAATTCATTGATTAGCTCTACTAGTTTTCTGGTAGCATCTATAGGATTCTCTATGTATAGTATCGTGTCATCTGCAAACAGTGACAGTTTTACTTCTTTTCCAATTTGGATTCCATTTATTTATTTTTCTTCTCTGATTGCTGTGGCTAAAACTTCCAAAACTATGTTGAATAATAGTGGTGAGGTGGGCAAACTTGTCTTCAGTTTTTCACCATTGAGAACAATGATGGCTGAGGGTTTGTCATCTACGGCCTTTACTATTTTGAGGTATGCCTACTTTCTGGAGAGTTTTTTTGTTTTTTTGCGGTATGCGGGCCTCTCACTGCTGTGGCCTCTCCCGTTGCGGAGCACAGGCTCTGCACGCGCAGGCTTAGCGGCCACGGCCCACGGGCCCAGCCACTATGTGGCATGTGAGAACTTCCCGGACCGGGGCACGCACGCATGTCCCCTGCATTGGCAGGCGGACTCTCAACCACTGTGCCACCAGGGAAGCTCTGGAGAGTTTTTATCATAAATGGGTGTTGAATTTTGTCAAAAGCGTCTATTGTGATTATCATGTGGTTTTATCCTTCAATTTGTTAATATGGTGTATCACATTTATTGATTTGCATATATTGAATAATCCTTGCAATCCTTGGATAAAGCACCCTTGATCATGGTGTATGATCCTTTCAATGTGCTGTTGGATTCTGTTCGCTAGTATGTTCTTGAGGATTTTTGCATCTATGTTCATCAGAGATATTGGCCTATAGTTTTGTTTTTTGGTGACATCTTTGTTTGGTTTTGCTATCAGGGTGACGGTGGCCTCATAGAAAGAGTTTGGAAGTGTTCCTCCCTCTGCTATATTTTGGAAGAGTTTGAGAAGTATAGGTGTTAGCTCTTCTCTAAATATTTGATAGAACTTGCCCTTGAAGCTATCTAGTCCTGGGTTTTTATTTGTTGGTAGATTTTTAATCACAGTTTCAAGTTCTGTGTTTGTGATTGGTCTGTTCATATTTTCTATTTCTTCCTGGTTTAGTCTCAGAAGTTTGTGCTTTTCTAAGAATTTGTCCATTTCTTCCAGGTTGTCCATTTTATTGGCATATAGTTGCTTGTAGTAATCTCTCATGATCCTTTGTATTTCTGCAGTGTCAGTTGTTACTTCTCGTTTTTCATTTCTAATTCTGTTGATTTGAGTCTTCTCCCTTTTCTTCTTGATGAGTCTGGCTAATGGTTTATCAATTCTGTTTATCCTGTTAAACCAGCTTTTAGTTTTATTGATCTTTGCTATTGTTTCCTTCATTTGTTTTTCATTTATTTCTGATCTGATCTTTATGATTTCTTTCCTGCTGCTATCTTTGGGGTTTTTTTGTTCTTCTTCTAATTGCTTTGGGTGTAAGGTTCAGTTGTTTATTTGAGATTTTTCTTGTTTCTTGAGCTAGGATTGTATTGCTGTAAACTTTCCTTTTCGAACTGCTTTTGATGCATCCCATAGGTTTTGGGTTGTCGTGTTTTCATTGTCATTTGTTTCTAGGTATTTTTTGATTTCCTCTTTGATTTCTTCAGTGATCTCTTCTTTATTTAGTAGCATATTGTTTAGCCTCCATGTGTTTGTATTTCTTTTATTTTTTTTCCCCTGTAATTGTTATCTAGTCTCATAGTGTTGTTGTCAGAAAAGATACTTGATAGAGTTTTAATATTCTTAAATTTACCAAGGGTTGATTTGTGACCCAAGATATGATCTATCCTGGAGAATATTCCATGAGCACTTGAGAAGAAATTGTATTTTGTTGTTTTTAGATGGAATGTCCTATAAATATCAATTAAGTCCATCTTGCTTAATGTGTCATTTAAAGCTTGTGTTTCCTTATTTATTTTCATTTTGGATGATCTGTCTATTGGTGAAAGTGGGGTGTTAAAGTCCTCTACTATTATTGAGTTACTGTCGATTTCCCCTTTTATGGATGTCAGCATTTGCTTTATCTATTGATGTACTCCTATGCTGTGTGCACAAATATTTACAATTGTTACATCTTCTTCTGGATTGATCCCTTTATCATTATGTAGTGTCTTTCTTTGTCTCTTGTAATAGTCTTTATTTTAAAGTCTATATTGTCTGATATGAGAATTGCTACCCCAGCTTTCTTTTGATTTCCATTTGCATGTAATATCTTTTTCCATCCCCTCACTTTCAGTATGTGTGTCGCTAGGTCTGAAGGTGGTCTCTTTTAGGCAGCATATGTATGGGTTTTGTTTTTGTATCCATTCAACCAATCTATGTGTTTTGGTTGGATCATTTAGTTCATTTACATTTAAGGTAATTATCGATATGTACGTTCCTATTACTATTGTCTTAATTGTTTTGGGTTTGTTTTTGTACGTTTTTTTCTTCTCTTGTGTTTCCTGCTTAGAGAAGTTCCTTTAGCATTTGTTGTAAAGCTGGTTTGGTGGTGCTGAATTCTCTTAACTTTTGCTTATCTGTAAAGATTTTAATTTCTTCGTCGAATCTGAATGAGACCCCTGCTGGGTAGAGTAATCTTGGTTGTAGGTTTTTCCCTTTCATCACTTTAAATATGTCCTACCACTCCCTTCTGGCTTGCAGAGTTTTTGCTGAAAAATCAGCTGTTAACCTTATGGGGATTCCCTTGTATGTTATTTGTTGCTTTTTCCTTGCTGCTTTTAATATTTTTCCTTTGTATTTAATTTTTGATAGTTTGATTAATATGTGTCTTTGATTAATATGTCTCCTTGGATTTATCCTGTATGGGGCTCTCTGTGCTTCGTGGGCTTGATTGACTATTTCCTTTCCCATGTAAGGGTAGTTTTCGACTACAATCTCTTTTTTCTTTTTCTCTTCTTCTTCTGGGACCCCTATAATTTGAATGTTGGTGCATTCATTGTCCCAGAGGTCTCTTAGACTGTCCTCAATTCTTTTCATTCTTTTTTCTTTATTCTGCTCCCTGGCTGTTATTTCCACCATGTTATCTTCCAGCTCACTTATCCGTTCTTCTGCCTCAGTTATTCTGTTATTGATTCCTTCTAGGGTAATTTTTTTTTTTTTTTTTTGCAGTACGCGGGCCTCTCACTGTTGTGGCCTCTCCTGTT
This sequence comes from Tursiops truncatus, assembly GCF_011762595.2. NCBI lineage: Eukaryota > Metazoa > Chordata > Mammalia > Artiodactyla > Delphinidae > Tursiops > Tursiops truncatus. The sequence continues at coordinate 68,540,968 of NC_047040.1, read as the reverse complement.
GCGGAGGACAGGCTCTGGATGCACAGGCTTAGTGGCCATGGTTCACAGGCCCAGCCGCTCTGCAGCATGTGGGATCTTCCTGGACCAAGGCATGAACCCATGTCCCCTGCATCAGCAGGCAGACTCTCAACCACTGCGCCACCAGGGAAGCCCTAGGGTATTTTAAATTTCATATATTGTGTTGTTCATCATTGTTTGTTTGCTCTTTAGTTCTTCTAGATCTTTGCTAAATGTTTCTTGTATTTTCTCCATTCCGTTTCCAAGATTTTGGATCATCTTTACCATGATTACTCTGAATGCTTTTTCTGGTAGGTTGCCTATTTCATCTTCATTTATTTTGTCTTGTAGGTTTTTACCTTGCTCCTTCGTCTGTAACATATATTTCTGTCGTTTCATTTTTTTTTTTTTTTTTTTTTTGATGGGTGGTGCTGTACTCCTGTCTTACTGCTTGTTTGGCCTTGGACGCACAGTACTGGAGTTTGTAGGCAGTTGGATAGAGCTGGGTCTTGGTGCTGAGATGAGGACCTCCAGGAGACCTCAGTCCAGTTGATTTTCCCCCGGGCCTAAGGCTCTCTGTTATGCCAGTGGTTTGGACTTGGAGTCCCACCAAAGGAGCTTGGGCCTGACCTCACTGGGAGACCCTCAACCAGGGTCTCCCTCATCGCCACTGGACCCCTAACTGTAGGTGGATCCCCGTAAGTGTAGAAACTCCTCCCCTCTCCCAGCCACCCCTCAGGGGTGCCAGTCCCATAGGTCCAGCCTTTACTTTTGCTCCCCCTTCCCTCCCTCCCATTCTCTCAGGACCCGTGCAGCTTGAGGGGGCCTAGGTGGGCAGAGGATCAGGCCGGGGATATTAGAAGGTTCCCAGGGGCCCAAGTGGGCAGGGGAAACCTGGCCATGCTCCCTTTTGATCCTCTGCCCTCCCAATGGTTCCCCAATTTCCCCCTTTTCCCCTCCCCAGCCACCTCTCAGGGGCACAAGTCCAGTCCTGCCTCCACTTCTCCTCCCCCTTCTCTCCCCCCACACCCCACATCCTTCCCAGTCACTGGGGGTTCCTCCTGTCCCCTTAGGTGTCCGTGGTCCCCCTCCAGTGTCTGGTAGGTGCCTTAGTTGTGAGATGTGAATTCCACGTCCTCCTAATATGCCACCTTGACTCTGCCCTCAAATTCTATTTTTAAAAACTTAGCATGAAATCTATTTGGATTTAAAGAATTTTTAACTATCGAATATATAGTTGGTTCCTTATAGGACAATGTAGCTCACATTACAAGTTCAATTTAAACCTTGAATTTGGAGGTAAAGCACATAAGAACATTGCAGAATGTCATCAATCACCACTTCCTTGCACTTTGGGGAAAGAAAATCAGAAGAGGTGGTGTGTGGGAACAGATGCTATGTAAGTAGAATTCTACATGATCTATTTTAAGATGTAAATCCTCTTTGATCTGAATTTTTGATTAATTTTCTATTCGTATGCTGTGATATTGCTGTAGTTGAGAAACAGAAGTTTGGCCAACAAATGTTCAGAGTAAACTGTATATTCTTTTTGAATATGCCATTAGCTAAACAGCTTTTGATAAATTGCCCAACTTTGCTAAGTTTCATTTTCCTTCATTTGAGATGGAGATAATTCTTGCCTTACTTCCTTAACATATTGTCATAGAATTCAAAATGTATCTACTATACATTTGAACTTTCATTGAAACATTTTGTTTAAAGGCCTAGTAATATCATATGATATCCCTCATATGTGGAATCTAATTTTTTAAAAATGATCTAAATGAACTTATTTACAACACAGCAACAGATTTCGAGAACAAACTTATGTTTACCAAAGGGGAAGGGGGGGGGGAATCAGGAGTTTGGGATTAACATATACACAGTACAACATATAAAATAGGTCATCAAAAAGGACCTACTATATAGCACAGGGAATTCTACTCAATATTCTGTAATAACCTATATGGCAAAAGAATCTGAAAAAGAATGAATATATGTATATGTATAGCTGAATCACTTTGCTGTATACCCGAAACTAACACAATGTCGTAAATTAACTACACTCCAATAAAATTTTTTTTAAAGTTCTCTTTTACACATTTATCCTTGAGTTTGTGGATTTCCCAGCACACATCTTTTCTGCTGCCTATTACATTTGAATAACTATATCTTTTGAACACAGCCTTCCAAACTACAGTGACAGATGTAATCACTTTTAATAGCAAATTTTTGTTGTTTATATTTTTAAATAAAAATCTCAAGATATAGGATACAAAAAAATAAAGTCCTAGTAATAAAAACTGAAATGTAAAGGTCAATGTTATCCCAATTACCACGAAGACAATTACTGAGTTAATTTATTAGGACACATAATCATAATCATGGCTATTGAGAAAAGCCATTTGCTTTTATTAGGAGTGTTATGAGGTCATAGAACTAACTAGGTTTGAGTAACAAATACAAAAATAATAATTTACAGAAAGGTCAGTGAAGCTCAAATATAGAAGCACAAATCCCAACATGTTTTCAAAAAGGCAAAGAAGTAGTGTTCAATTCTATATAAGTATGTAGAAAATATGGGAAAGGACCAATTTAAGGGCTACGTGATAGAAAATTTTGAAAAACTAAAATTATACAGTACAGAGTACAAGATATTGAAGACTCTATAATATTAAATTTATTAAATCTTGAAGAGATTTAAGTTACTGACGAGATTCTTGAGAAATATAGGCCCAGGATCTTAGAAAGTTCCTGGGGGCCCAAGTGGGCAGGGGAAACCTGGCCACACTCCCTTTTGAGCAGAAATACTGTAGATGCACCAGACAGGAAAGAGCCCAAGAACGTGAAAATCAGCTGAGTGGAATCATACGTATCTGAATATGAGCTAATGAAGGGTCTGCCCTTGGTAGATGGCTATGGAAATAGAGACACACTTGGATTAAGAGGTTGCAGACATATCTCAACCTGGGTAGTCGTATGGTATCCTATAATTGAAGAAATGCAGAGAGAAGGAGTGAAAAATTAAAATCAATTTGGTTTAGGTGATGTAAATGAAAACCATTTCATTTGGACTTTAGATTTTAAGTTAGGGGTAGGAAACAAAAGTGAGAATGTATGAAAAGCATTTGGAAAGTCAAGAAGTAGGTCTCTTAAGTGTTTTTGAATACCCTGGACTTAGTGATATAGGCTCTTTATAGAGAAAGCAAAATGTTTCATCAGCTATTTGTGTCAGTGGTAAATTTGGCACATTCAATAAATATTTATTTTGCAGCTATTTTGTATTGGGGCCATGCAGTCTCTGGGCACAATATGAAGTATTCAGTTTTACATTTTCGCCTTTCCATAGGCTATTATTCTTGCCTGGAATGTCCTTTCTTTGGCATTTCCCTTCTCAAAACAACAACAAATTGTATGATTACATGGGGTATAAATTTCAGTCTACAAGTTCATATCTGTAAAAACTATATTTTATTTCTATAATTTTTATTTCAAGCTAGTATTCCAACAAACTGTGTGGAAATTTAACTTTAGTAGTTTTTTTGTGCCCCATGTTCATAACATGAAGTTCTGTGTCAATTTGTAGCATTAATACACAGTGCAAAGGTGTAAGAAAGGGGGTGAGGTTGGGAATCTAGTTATTGCCTAAAATAAATCAATTTATACTTGAATCATATGGTAAAACTGAACTTTAAAATATGAATATTAAATAGGTTACAGTGAAAAGCATATTTTTATTCCAAGAGTGCTGTTTTACAGCTGATAACAGAGAAGAGAGAAGTACTGAACTTAGCTACATTGGTATATAAATAAAAATGCAGTCTATAGACCAAAATAGATCCAACCAGGGAGGCTTGTGTATATTTTTCTGATGCTGGAACTAAGTGCTGTTTCATATCAAGTTACATATTCCAATATATATTTCAGAAATTCCAGTTGCCCCTGTTTCCACTACTCTTTGTATTTTCATGGGTTCTGTTCCCTCACTTTAGCTGAATGCATTTAATTGTTTGTCACATTAGTTAATGTGTGTGTTGTGCATATATACATATATATATATATATACATATATATAGGCATCTTTTCCCAAGATGAATGAAAGCTGTACATTCTGCAAAGACAGATGAGACTCAGTAAACTCAAAGAAACTTGAACTCTATATTTAGTCAAGATTCATTTAATTTTCTCAAGATGACATATACACTAAAATACTCCAAATTTTTTGATGAATGACAAATATACACATTTTCTTTATAAATTACAACTGACAATATTTGCTTCTTTAAACTCTTAAATGCAAATACTGCATATGTTCATATAGAGTGAAAAATATATTATTGTTGCTTTATACATATTTGTCAATTTTTTCCCTTGAATTTGGAGAGAAAAACTTATTTTATCTAGGACCTCAAAACATAAGATACCTCCCCCAATTTTATAGCACCATACAAAGATAAACGATTTAATGAAGGTTCTTAATATTGTTCTAATAATTCTAAAGTACTTTCAGAAGTAAAAATTAATAATTTATTTATATTATTTATTTAATATGTGCTTATTTTTTATTGTAATCATCAACATAAGGAAATAAATTTATCCAGCTTCTTCCTGATTAAGGTACAGTATTTACAAGTGAATGAGTATTGGAGAAGCATTTTGAAAAGGGAAGAAAATGTGGCAATGAAAAGATTTCGGAAGATTAATGTTGGTAGAAAAAATGTTTTAGAAAGCAGTGATACTGGTGGCATACTTATTAGTAAAATGATATAGAATAAAATTAGTATAGTAACTAATACAGAGTTCAAGTGCAAGGTGACAATGTATTAGGCTCAGTTAGTTTTAATAGAATGCAAAACAAAGGAGAGCCATGGGAATTTGGTGGCTGAAACCCCCGCCACCAAAAAAAAGATTAATACTCTATAAATATATATATGATTTATATGTTTTATATATATATATATATATATATATATATATATATATATATAATTTGGTTAATCTAAGTACCTTGTAAGACACTGTTCATTAGTCATTCAGCAGTGACACATAATATTCTTATATAGAGGATATTGATAGTGCTGGACAACACTAAAATAAAAATATAAAATTAATAAAAGAGAGAGAAACGTAGAACAATCTTATTTATGGGAACAGATGTAAAGATCCTAGATAAAATATTGTAAATTGAGTCAACAGTGTACTAACAGATTTGGTATTGACCAAGTAGGATTTATCCTAAGAATGCAAGAATAACTCAACATTAGGGAACCTATAAGGAAATTAATAGTTCCAAGGAGAAAAATCAGCATGAGGAATTTGGCAGATTTTTTTAAAATGGTAAATCAGAAATAGAAGGAAACTTTCTTAACTTGATAAAGTTGCATCTTCTTGAAAAAGAGGTCCATGTACTGAACAGTAAAAGCAATACTGCACACTAGCACCACTGTATTTAACAATTATGAGAGGTCCTAGCTATTCCCATTTTTTAAAGAAAGACAGAAAGAGATAATTATTAGAACTGAGAAGAGACAACTGTAGGTAGCCTTTCCCACTCTGCAAATGATAAAATTTACTCCAATAGAGAAAGTTGCAAGAATGTTAGACACTGGCAAGATATGCTGAGAAATGACCCTATGCCTGCCCTTGTGCTGATCAGAGGTAATCAACAGAACTGCTAGATAAGTTCAGAGACCAGATAACAGGAAAGGCCTTTATTCTATCTCCTGCCCAGGGACCTGAGGGATGGCATGTGTCCTTAAAGTTCTCCATGCTACCATGGCAAAAGAGGGTAAAGTAGAAATGGCTACCTGGGGATGTTTAGGCAAATGGACCTTTTTCAATATGAGTCCCCAAGGACCACAGTGGAAGAAGTAGATGAAAACAAGCAGGTTTCCATGCGAGTGAGAGTAGATTGATTGCAAACAGCAAAGAAGCCATCAGTTCTGAGTATGACCTAATACCTGAGAAGATACCAGAAGATACCAGAAGGACCAGAGTCTTCTTACTGACATCATGACTTTATGTAAGCCCTTGAAACTTAAAGATATTTCTGAATCAATTGAGAAATGTCTAAATTGAGTTTACCATGAATTGGAAAAATGTTTTCCTTTATGGGAAAATATGCAGATACATATAGAGTTCAGGTATAAAAAAGTAAAGCAAGTATTTTTTCTCCACAACAAAGTTTTGGAGACATTTTAAAAACTCATATATTAGTTACTATCTCTATATCAAAATTTGTGTATAAAACATTCATCTATCTACATCTATAACTAATTAAAAAGCACATATGAATAGAAAAATATCTGTAAGGGCATGTAACTAATTATTAACTCTAAGAAGAGATAAGGAATTTTTAAGGTAGGAAGTATGCAAATGACCTATAGCATTCTGCTGTATTTATTTTTATCATTGTGATATTTTATAAGAAAGAATATTTGACTTGTTTGAAAGGAAATTAAAAACAGCTACTATCTCAAATTTATAATTCTCCAATACATTGTTCTCTGAGTTTAAGAATAGGTAGATTTTTATAGTGTCTGGCCTTACATTTAGATCTTTAATCCATTTTGAGTTTATTTTTGTGCACGGTGTTAGGGAGTGTTCTAATTTCATTCTTTTACATGTAGCTCTCCAGTTTTCCCAGCACTATTTATTGAAGAGGCTGTCTTTTCTCCACTGTATATTCTTGCCTCCTTTATCAAAAATAAGGTGACCATATGTGCATTGGTTTATCTCTGGGCTTTCTATCCTGTTCCATTGATCTATATTTCTGTTTTTGTGCCAGCACCATACTGCCTTGATTACTGTAGCTTTGTAGTATAGTCTGAAGTCAGGGTGCCTGACTCCTCCAGCTCCATTTTTCTTTCTCAAGATTGCTTTGGCTATACGGGGTCTTGTGTTTCCATACAAATTGTGAAACTTTTTGTTCTAGTTCTGTGGAAAATGCCTTTGGTAGTTTGATAGGGATTGCATTGAATCTGTAGATTGCTTTAGGTGGTATAGTCATTTTCATAATGTATATTCTTCCAATCCAAGAACATGATATATCTCTCCATCTATTTGTATCATCTTTAATTTCTTTCATCAGTGTCTTATAGTTTTCTGCATAGAGGTCTTTTGTCTCCTTAGGTACGTTTATTCCTAGGTATTTTATTCTTTTTGTTGCAATGGTAAATAGGAGTGTTTCCTTAATTTCTCTTTCAGATTTTTCATCATTAGTGTATAGGAATGCAAGAGATTTCTGTGCATTAATTTTGTATCCTGCAACTTTACCAAATTCATTGATTAGCTCTAGCAGTGTTCTGGTAGCATCTTTAGGATTCTCTATGTATAGTATCATGTCATCTGCAAACACAGCTTTACTTCTTCTTTTCCGATTTGAATTCCTTTTATTTATTTTTCTTCTCTGATTGCTGTGGCTAAAACTTCCAAAACTATGCTGAATAATAGTGGTGAGAGTGGACAACCTTGTCTTGTTCCTCATCTTAGTGGAAATGGTTTCAGTTTTTCACCACTGAGAATGATGTCGGCTGTGGGTTTTTCATATATGGCCTTTATTTTGTTGAGGTAAGTTCCCTCTATGCCTACTTTCTGGAGGGTTTTTATCATAAATGGGTGTTGAATTTTGTTGAAAGCTTATTCTGCATCTATTGAGATGATCATATGGTTTTTATCCTTCAACTTTTTAATATGGTGTATCACATTGATTGATTTACGTATATTGAAGAATCCTTGCATTCCTGGGATAAACCTCACTTGATCATGGTGTATGATCCTTTTAATGTGCTGTTGGATTCTGTTTGCTAGTATTTTGCTGAAGTTTTTTCCATCTATGTTCATCAGTGATATTGGCCTGTAGTTTTCTTTCTTTGTGACATCCTTGTCTGGTTTTGGTATCAGGGTGATGGTGGCCTTGTAGAATGAGTTTGGGAGTGTTCCTCCCTCTGCTATATTTTGGAAGAGTTTGAGAAGGCTAGGTGTTAGCTCTTCTCTAAATGTTTGATAGAATTTGCCTGTGAAGCAATCTAATCCTAGGTATTTTTTTGTTGGAAGATTTTTAATCACAGTTTCAATTTCTGTGTTTGTGATTGTTCTTTTTATATTTTGTATTTCTTCCTGGTTCAGTCTCAGAAGGTGGTGTTTTTCTAAGAATTTGTCCATTTCTTCCAGTTTGTCCAATTTATTGGTATATAGTTACTTGTAGTAATCTTTCATGATCCTGTGTATTTCTGCAGTGTCAGTTGTTACTTCTCCTTTTTCATTTCTAATTCTATTGATTGGAGTCTTCTCCCTTTTTTGCTTGATGAGTCTGGCTAATGGTTTATCAATTCTGTTTATCTTCTCAAATAACCCGCTTTTAATTTTATTGATCTTTGCTATTGTTTCCTTCATTTCTTTTTCATTTATTTCTGTTCTGACCTTTAAGATTTCTTTCCTTAACTAAATTCGGGTTTTTTTTTGTTCTTCTTTCTCTAATTGCTTTAGGTGTAAGGTTAGGTTGTTTATTTGAGATTTTTCTTGTTTCTTGAGGTAGGATTGTGTTGCTATAAACTTTGCTCTTAGAACTGCTTTTGCTGCATCCCATAGGTTTTGGGTTGTCGTGTTTTCATTGTCATTTGTTTCTAGGTAATTTTTGATTTCCTCTTTGATTTCTTCAGTAATTGCTTTGTTATTTAGTGGCATATTGTTTAGCCTCCATGTGTTTGTAGTTTTTACCGGTTTTTTTTTTCCTGTAATTGATATCTAGTCGCATAGCACTGTGGTCGGAAAGGATACTTGATACGATTTCAGGTTTCTTAAATTTACCAAAGTTTGATTTGTGACCCAGGATATGATCTATCCTGGAGAATTTTCCATGAGCACTTGAGAAGAAAGTATATTCTGTTGTTTTTGGATGGAATGTCCTTTAAATATCAATTAAGTCCATCTTGTTTAATGTGTCATTTAAAGCTTGTGTTTCCTTTTTTTTTTTTCATTTTGGTCGATGCATCCATTGGTGAAATTGGGGTGTTAAAGTCCTCTACTATTATTCTTTTACTGTCGATTTCTCTTTTTATGGCTGTTAGCATTTGCCTTATGTATTGAGGTGCTCTTACATTGAGTGCACAAATATTTACAATTGTTTTATCTTCTTGGATCAATCCCTTGATCATTATGTAGTGTCCTTCTTTGTCTCATGTAATAGTCTCTATTTTAAACTCTATTTTGTCTGTATGAGAATTGCTACTCCAGATTTCTTCTGATTTCCATTTGCATGGAATATCTTTTTCTATCCCCTCACTTTCAGTCTGTATGTGTCCCTAGGTCTGAAGTGGGTGTCTTGTAGACAGCATATATATGGACTTGTTTTTGTATCCATTCAGCCAGTCTATGTCTTTTCGTTGGAGCATTTAATCCATTTACATTTAAGGTAATTATCGATATGTGTGTTCCTATTACCATTTTCTTTATTGTTTTGGGTGTGTTTTTGTAGGTCTTTTCCTTCTCTTGTGTCTCCTGCTTAGAGAAGTTCCTTTAGCATTTGTTGTAAAGCTGGTTTGGTGGTGCTGAATTCTCTTAACTTTTGCTTGTCTGTAAGGGTTTTAATTTCTCTGTCGAATCTGAATGAGACCCCTGCTGGGTAGAGTAATCTTGGTTGTAGGTTTTTCCCTTTCATCACTTTAAATATGTCCTGTCACTCTCTTCTGGCTTGCAGAGTTTTGCTGAATGATCAGCTGTTAACCTTATGGGGATACCCTTGGATATTATTTGTTGCTTTTCCCTTGCTGCTTTTAATATTATTTTCTTTGTATTTAATTTTTGATAGTTTGATTAATATGTGTCTTTGATTAATATGTCTCCTTGGATTTATCCTGTATGGGACTCTCTGCGCTTCCTGGGCTTGATTGACTATTTCCTTTCCCATGTTAGGGAAGTTTTCAACTATAATCTCTTCCAATATTTTCTCAGACCCTTTCTTTTCCTGTTCTTCTTCTGGGAACCCTATAATTCAAATGTTGGTGCATTTAATGTTGTCCCAGTGGTCTCTGAGACTGTCCTCAATTCTTTTCATTCTTTTGTCTTTATTCTGCTCTGTGGTCATTATTTCCACTATTTTATCTTCCCCGTCACTTATCCGTTCTTCTGCCTCAGTTATTCTGCTATTGATTCCTTCTAGAGAATTTTTCATTTCATTTAGTGTGTTGTTCATCATTGTTTGTTTGCTCTTTAGTTCTTCTAGGTCCTAGTTAAGTGCTCTTGTATTTTCTCTATTCTATTTCCAAGATTTTGGATCATCTTTACTATCATTACCCTGAATTCTTTTTCAGGTAGACTGCCCACTTCCTCTTTATTTGTTTGGTCTGGTGGTTTTTTACCTTGCTCCTTCATCTGCTTCCATATTTCTCTGTCTTCTCATTTTGTTTAACTTACTGTGTTTGGGGTCTCCTTTTCTCAGGCTGCAGGTTCGTAGTTCCCATTGTTTTTGGTGTCTGCCACCAATGGGTAAGGTTATTTCAGTGGGTTGTGTAGGCTTCCTGGTGGAAGGGACTGGTGCCTCTGTTCTGGTGGATGAGGCTGGATCTTGTCTTTCTGATGGGCAGGGCTGCATCCAATGGTGTGTTTGGGGTGTCTGTGAACTTAGTATGATTTTAGGCAGCCTCTGTGCTAATGGGAGGGGTTGTGTTCCTGTCTTGCTAGTTGTTTGTCATCGGCATCCAGCACTGGAGCTTGCTGGCCATTGGGTTGAGCTGGGTCTTAGCATTGACATGGAGCTCTTTGGGAGAGCCCTCACTGATTGATATTATGTGGGGCCTGGAGTTCTCTGGTGGTCCAAAGTCCTGAACTCAGCTCTGCCACATCAGAGGCTCCGGCCTGACACTGGGCCAGAACACCAAGACCCTGTCAACCACACGGCTCAGATGAAAAGGGAGAAATAAAGAAAGAAAAAAAATAATAATAAATTATTAAAATAAAAAATAAAAAAAAAGGAGAGAGCCACCAAACCAATAAACAAATCCACTAATGATAACAAGTGCTAAAAAGACACCTAAGATAAATATGAAAATCAGAAACAAATCAGTGACAGACAGCAAACCCCATGTCTACAGTTGCTCCCAACATCCACTGTCTCAATTTTGGGACGATTCATTGTCTGCTAAGGTATTCCACGGATTCAGTGTTCATCAAGTTGACTGTGTGGATTTCATGTGCTGCTCTTGAGGCTGCACAGAGAGCTTCCCCTTTCTCTCCTTTGTTTGCACAGCTCCTGGGGTTCAGCTTTGGATTTGGCCCCACCTCTGCACGTAGGTCGCCTGAGGGCAACTGTTCCCACCCAGACAGGAGGGGGTTAAAGCAGCGGCTGATTACAGGGCTCTGGCTCACTCGGGCCGGGGGGAGGGAGGGGTACAGTAGTTATGATTGGAATGTGGGGTGAGCCTGCAGCGGCAGAGGCCGGTGTGACGTTGCAACAGCCTAAGGAGTGCAGTGTGTTCTCCTTGGGAAGTTGTCCCTGGATCACGGGACCCTGGCAGTGGCGGGCTGCACAGGCTTCCGGGGAGGGGGTGTAGATAGTGACCTGTGCTTGCACACAGGATTCCTGGTGGCTGCTGCAGTGGTGTTAGCGTTTCATGCCTGTTTCTGTGGTCTGAGCTGATAGCCACCATCTCTGGAGCTCATTTAGGTGGTGCTCTGCTTTCTGTGGGCAGATGGGGAAGGAATCCCCTCTCCTTTCACACTCCGAAATAATGGTCTCTTCCCTCTTAGGCAAGTCCAGACTTTTTCCCAGACTCCCTCCCGGCTAGCTGTGGTGCACTATCCGCCTTCAGGCTGTGTTCCCACAGCCAACCCCAGTCCTCTCCCTGGGATCTGACCTCCGAAGCCCAAGCCTCAGCTCCTAGCCCCCGCCCGCCCTGGCAGGTGAGCTGGCAAGCCTCTCAGGCTAGTGAGTGCTGGTCACAGCGATCCGCTGTGCAGGAATCTCTCCACTTTGCCATCTGCAGTCCTGTTGCTGCGCTCTCCTCCATGGCTCCGAAGCTTGCTCCCCGCCCACCCTCCATCTCCACCAGTGCCGGGGCTTCCTAGTGTGTGGAAACTTTTCCTCCTTCACAGCTCCCTCCCACTGGTGCAGGTCCCATCCCTATTCTTTTGTCTTTGCTTTTTCTTTTTTCTGTTGCCCTACCCAGGTACATGAGGATGTTCTTGCCTTTTGGGAAGTCTGAGGTCTTCTGCTTGCATTCAGTAAGTGTTCTGTAGCAGTTGTTCCACAGGTAGATGTATTTTTTATGTATTTGTGGGGAGGAAGGTGATCTCCACGTCTTACTTCTCCGCCATCTTGATGGTCCCCCCGCACTGTATTTTTATCTGTCCTTTTCCATTAGATAGAAAGCTCAGATGAGTGGTTTATTACTGAGGATATTAAAGCACAGGAACCAACAGCCAGATGAAGAGATTCATCGGCAGGCGGACTCTCAACCACTGCACCACCAGGGAAGCCCATTCTTAAACTTTTTAAAAGACCACTTTTAAAGGGAAAGAACACATTGGTTTCACGTTTAGAAATAATTCTTAAAACTACCAAGTTTTGAGAGGCATTACATTTTGTTTTTGCAAAAATGTACACAAATAAACTATAAGCAAACTAACAAATGGAAACCTCAAAAACCAATGGGTTTATTTAAACTTTCAGTGTTTTAGTTAAGCTGAGACCCAAAAGAATTATCAATTTGATATAGATGTTCTGAATAATTGAATATAAAACAGTGAATCCTGTGTGAAAATCTAGAATATTAAAGGTAGTAAACAAGACATGATATTCGATGAGCACTATGAAAGCGATTTAGAGGTGCCTGCATTGTTCCCTCGGAACTTAGGAAGTATGTGAGCAGTGCAATATAAAGAATATGCAGTTTAGTTGTGTTTGGTAAGGATGTAGTTCACAGATTAAGTCAATAGTACTGCAATTTTGTTATCCGGATCCACTTCTAATCAACAAAAATCATGCAACAAATTAAGCATTGATACTTATTTGATTGTGAGAGCCCTGCATCTGTCACACGGTACACAGAGAAATATGAGCCTCAGTTAGTTTTCATCTTAATGAATTTTGACTCATGTACACCTGTTTCTCATAACCCAGTAAGAGAATTATAGCAACTCTGACAGACAGAAAGAAAAACAAAAAACAGTCAACTTTGCTTCAAGCTAAGAAGTAGGTTGCAACTCTCCAAGAGCTTTACAAAAAGTTCACATTTGTAATAGAGAAAGCATTGGTTTAGAGTATTTCCATTTGCCAATGCAAATGTGAAATGAACGGTTGAAAGCATTGTCCTTGAGAGCATTTCAAGTATTAAAAATATCCTGTCAATAAATAAACAAAATGATTTTCAAAAACTTTTGTAGCACAAAAAAGAATAACAGAATCCAGCAGTAATTTTTTTCCCAAGTACCATTCAGACATGTTTATAGGCGTCTTTGTACATATATATTCAATAATCTAAGTTAAATTCCACATTGACCTTTTCTTTCCTTATATGCTATTAAATTCGTTAAAGAAAGTTACATTAAAATAACCTAAATCACTTTTTCAGCCAGGTAGGTAAATTCAAATTCTCTACTTTCTTATGAATCTTAATATAATTCTTTTAAGCATTATTTATTGAATTCCTATTGTGTGCCAGCCACTGTTACAAATACTTAACAGGCATTATCTCGTTCATTTTCACAATAATTCTGTAAGGTAACTACAATTATGTACATTTTACGGATGAGAAAAATGAAACTTAAATTATTAACTTGTCCAACATCTTAGAGGTGTTAAGCATCATACCCAGAGTAGTAACCCAGATCTATTAATTCCAGAACTTTCCTTCTTAACAACTGTACCTCTCTATAACATTTACTCAATTGCTGATAATTTAGGTATTTAAAGAATACACTCCAAAATTTTATTATTGGTAGATAATAGACCAGAGCTCTGCTCATGGCTTTTCAAATTTTTTTGTGTGCTTGGACAAAAGTCATTTTTACTGTCAGACACTATGAGAAGCAGCAAATATCTGCTTTGCCTACTTTCCAGAGTTGTTTTAAGAAAAGGAGTTAATACGTGTAAGAGCACATTAAATGTTGTAAAATGTTATGAAAATTTATTGTATGTAATTGTCACATATTAAGTGTTTCTATGTCATTGAAAGTAGTTATTGGCTTAAATTTCTTATGACTTAAGACCTCAGCAAAGAGAATTTCCTGTTTGTTTCAGGAGACAAACCATAATACAGACAGGGCATTATATTGTACACTAAACCCAAGAGTCTTCCCAAAGTCCTGGGGCTTTTCCTAAAGTCAGAGCAGATGAATGTATGTGGCAATCTTAAGTGTTCACGGTGAGGAGTGTGGCTTCACAGGGCCTCAGTCGTTCCTGAGTATGGGCTTGGTAACGCTTATATACTCACATTAGATTAGTTGTTTTATGGTACCTATTTCTGAGCTCATTATATGCAGAAGCAGCGATAAACTACAATGATCTACAAACTGACATCTCTTGATGCCATCTCCTAGAAATCTCTCTATATACATTTTGGAGCCTCCAGGTGACATCCAGGGGTGTTTTTTATATCTCAAACTTTCAGAGCGGGATTTGCAAACTCAGATGCCAAGTGACATGCAAAACGAACCAAGTATAGGGAGTAGGGTGATGTAAGCTTCAGTTCATTGTTGACATTAAGGAATAGGGGTTCACTATTGCCAGGTCCTCCAATTTAAAAAAATACATATATTTTTCCAGCTTTATTGAGATATAATTGACATATAGCTTTGTATAAATTTAAGGTGTACAACATGATATTTGATACATGTATATATTGCAAAATGTTTACCACAATAAAGTTAGTTACATTCTTTACCTCACTTAATTACCATTTTATTGTTATACTGTTATGATGAGAATATGAAAGCTCTACTTGTATCAAAAGAACTTTCAAGTATACAAAACAGTACAGTGTGGTTAACTAGTTAACTATCATCACCATGCTGTACTTATTCATCTTATAACTAGAAGTTTGTATCCTTTGACCAACATTTTCCCATTTCTCCACCCCTCAGCCCCTGGCAACCACCATTCTACTCTCTGTTTCTATAAGTTCTATGCTTTTAGATTTCACATATAAGTGAGATCACACAGTATTTGTCTTTCTCTGTTTGGTTTATTTCACTTAGCACAGTGCCCTTACGATCCATCCATTTTGTCACAAATGGCAAGAATTTCTTCTTTTTTATGAATGAATAATATTCCTGTGTGCGTGTGTATATGTGTGTGTGTGTGTGTGTGTGTGTGTGTGTGTATCACAAATTCTTTATCCATTCATCCACTGATGAACACTTAGGTTGTTCAGATCTTCCCACTTTTTGGAGATGGCAGAGATTGAGTGAAACCCTCCTAATTCTTAAATGCTAGAAACTAACTTAAATTAAAACAAGGCAAGCAGGAAGGACAAAACAATTTTGTTTGTGGGATTCATTTTGCAGTCTCCTGATTCATAATGTCTATATCCATTTTTTATGGTACAGTTCTTATGTTATTCTCCATAAAATATTTTCTCATTATCATTTGAAGCTTATTAACATCATGTATTTCTTCCCATTGAAGGCAACCTTGAAACATTTTCAAGAGGACACAGTTCAGCAGCTATTCCCAATTATTACTGTCAAAGGAATACTTTATTTCTGGTTCTGGCAGAAGTACCAGCTTCTAGGTTCTGTACAGAACTCATGCTGCCTTAGGGACTCTCTCCACTCTTTCCCTCCTCTGCAACCTGATCATTATGTGTAGATGTGGCTGGAATTTTGCATGCTTAAGGAGTAGGTGCTTTGTTGGGAAAAGCTTCAGTTAAACAGGGTCTAGAGATGCTCAAGGATACTTGGCCTTTGCTGTGGTAGAGAGTTACACTTGTTTTCATAAGCTTCTGTAACAAAGCCTGAGACTCTCTGGCAATTACGTAGACCAAATGCTTGTGCAGAGTGGGATCTTCTTACTAAATTTAGAATGACACAGGACCGGCTTCTCTATAAACTGCCTGGTGCAATGTGACCTCTCTTACAATAGAAATGATACTTTATGTCCCTGTTGAAATGATTCTGTGAAGAAGG
The DNA here is from genome assembly GCF_011762595.2 of Tursiops truncatus. Taxonomy (NCBI): domain Eukaryota; kingdom Metazoa; phylum Chordata; class Mammalia; order Artiodactyla; family Delphinidae; genus Tursiops; species Tursiops truncatus. Next base: position 68,524,849 of record NC_047040.1, on the reverse strand, counting down.
GGGAAAGGGAGATAAAGCTTTTGAAATATATTGGGTTCCATAAGATATAAAACTGTGATGTGAATCCAGAGTATTAGTATCAAATGATAGAATAATGTTAAGGAAATTTTCTACCCCTTTCCCAGCTCTGAGATAGCCATTCTTAATTTAACTTACTTTTCAAACTCGATTCCACACACTAGGCTTTTCACTGACGGGTCATCATGAAAAGACTGAGGCAATTTCCATTGGAATTTTGATTAACATCTCTGTGTGGGGATTTCCCAGTAGGAGCTAGGAGAGAAGCAAATAAAGAAAACAGAAATATAGTCTCTTGAACCCATGGTCACTGCTATTAATTTTCCAATTTCCACCTTGGAAGGTCTTTGCAGATTTTACCAACATGCCCCTTTGAAGCTCTTTGAAGGAAACTTGATGTTATATTAACTGCAAATATGTCACTGGTGGTGTTGAAGTTTCAAAAATTAGGTCAGCATTCCAACATATACTAAGCTTAATGTTTCTTTCTGAAGGTTAAAATACCTTAATCAGTTTTGGCAAAGGTCAGTTTTAATGTAGATTGACAATTCAAAGTGGAAAACTATAAGCAGACCTCCACTTTCAAGGGGAAGCTTAAATTGATTTGAAAGATGACAAATTTTGAATACAGCACATTTATTAAAAATCTGTTTAACCCTCAGCAAACACACAACCCAAGTCTACAATTGGATAAACATAATTTCCTTACAAGAATGAGAAAATCTAAATAACCACTCACAACAGAGTGCCTAAAAGAACTATCTTATCATTAGTTACTCATGGATTAGAAAGATATTATTTTCAACATAATTTTTGTGGCTTTCCAGTTTAAATTACCACCTTCAAAAAATTTAATTTTCAAAAATATTTAATTTTTACTTTATGCAGACATAGCAGAAGGCAGTAAAGCAATCTCTTTATAATTCTTGTGTATTCCTGTGTATATCTATGTTTATACTGAGAACACATGGTCGTCAGATTTTAATTCCATTTTGGGAAAAAGACATCATGTGCCATAAAGATAACTACCGAACGTTGGAGTCAGATGTACCAATTATTAATAGATCAATGTTACTCTTTTTACCTCTAAATTAAATCTCAAAATCTTTACCAAGTGATATTTCCTTTCAAGGTATCTTGGAAAAATAAGTATGGACCATTTTAAGTTCTATTTTTGTTAGTGTGTCAGCCCTGTCTATAACTGAAATCTATGTTTTAACTCTTAACATAAGAACCAAGGGAGCATGAAACCTAGAATATATTCTCTAAGATACTTCTAGGTAACACTAGAATATCAATACTGCTCTTCTTATTTTAGATTCAATATTTTTTTTCTGATAGAGCTTTAATGGAATCTTTTTTCTTTATTATGCAGTCAAAGAAAACAAATACTGTTTATAGAGATATTTGTTTTGATTATATAAATATACACAAATATGGAAATACAATGATATTTGCCACAGTATGTTTGTGGTGCACTAGTGCTATCATGAAAAAGAAAATAAAGAAGTAAAGAGTTTTGCACAGTGAAGGAAACTATCAACAAAATGAAAAACCCTACTGAATGGGAGAAAATATTTGCAAACGGTATATCTGATAAGGAATTAATATCCAAAATATACCAAGAACTCACACAAATCAACATCAGAAAAACAAACCCGGTTTTTAAAATGTCTATTTGAATAGATGTTTTTCCAAAGAAGACATAAAGATGGCCAACAGGCATATGAAATGATGCCCAACATCACTAATCACCAGGGAAATGCAAATCAAAACCACAATAAGATATCACCTCCCACCTGTCAGAATGGCTGTTATCAAAAAGACAACAAATACCAAGTATTAGTAGAATGTGGAGAAAAGGGAATCCTCTGCACTGTTGGTAGGAATGTAAATTGGTGCAGCCACTATGGAAAAGAGTATGGAGTCTTCAAATAATTGAAAAAGGAACTACCATATGATCCAGCAATTCTACTCCTGGGTATGTATCCAAAGGAAAAAAAATGCTAATTAGAAAAGCTATATGCACCCCTATGTTCATTGCAGCATTATTTACAACAGCCAAGATATGGAATCAACCTAAATGCCCATTAATAGATAAATGGATAAAGAAGACGTGGTGTGTACAATCGAATATTAATCAGCTATAAAAAGAATGAAATCTTGCTCTTTTCAACAACATGGATGGAGCTAGAGGATACTATGCTAAGTGAAAAAAGTCAGACAGAGAAAGACAAATACTGTATGATTTCACTCATATATTTCCATATATGAGTGAAAACAAAACAAATGAATAAACGTAATAAAACAGTAGCAGAGTTATAGATACAGAGAACAAACAGGTGGTTGCCAGAGGGGACGAGAGTAAGGAGAGGAAAGAAATAGGTGAAGGAGATTAAGGAACACGAACTTCCAGGTGCAAAATAAGTGTCACAGGTATGAAATGTACAGTGTGAAGAGTATAGTCAATAATTACATAATATCATTGTATGGTGGCATATCGTAACCAGACTTATCCTGGTGATCATTTTGAAATGTATAGAAATATCAAATTATTATACTGTGTAACAGAAACTAACATAGTGTTGTAGGTCAATTATAATTCAAAAAAGAACAAACAAATAAACTCAAAGGAAAAGAAATCAGATTGGAGGTTACCAGAGGTGTGGGCTAGGGAGAGAGTGAATTGGATGAAGGCAGTCAAAATGTACAAACTTCCAAGTTATAAGATAAATAAATACTAGGGATGAAATGTACAACAGGATAAATATAAGTAGCACTGCTCTATGTTACATATGAAAGCCGTTAAGAAAGTAAATCCTAAGAGTGCTCATCACAAGAAAAACCTTTTTTTTCTATTTTTAAAATTTTGTATCTATACGAGATGATGGATGTTCACTAAACTTACTGTGGTAATCATTTCATGAAGTATGTCACTCAATTCATTACGCTGTACAGCTTAAGCTTACACAGTGCTGTATGTCAATTATGTCTCAATAAAGCTGGAAGAAAAAATTTAACTTAATTTTTAAAAAAGAATTAAAGAGAATTCACAATGCACATTACTACATTAAAGGCTCTGAGAAGTCTTGCAGCGAATCAATCTGTTGCTTTCATCACTGATTATTTCACAACTGTAGGATTGCTTTCTGAGTATGCGTGTAGTGAAACATGGAATGAATGACTTGTGTTAGGGAAAAACAACTGAAGGCCAAATAATTATTTAGATGATAGAACAAATATAGATAAAATAGTGTTTTCTAAACTTTTGAACAGGAGTAGAACTTAAGAATACATTTTTAAGGGATTTTACAGGTGAAAGAGGGACTACTCCTTTGCACCCAGGCAATTAATCTAAAAAGTTCCAAATACTTCTCGTAAAGAAGGGAGAGAGGAAAGTAAGATTTTTTTTTCTTTGTAGCGAATTAAAATACTGAAAAAAGGGTGTTGAAGATTATTAAAAAACAAGACAACAAACCCCAAATGGAGTCATTTATGCTAAGCCCCAATGTCACCAAGCTGAGATTTAATTATACTTTTGGCTCTCCCAGAAATGGCATCTGAAACCAGTCAATCAGGAATGCCTGGCAGCACTAGTTAGGTAATCTGCCTGACAGACTTCTGCCATCCCCTAAAGGAAAGTAACCTTTAATAACCAACCTGCTTTTTGGTCTAATATAAATTCCTTGTTCCTGCTCCCTTCTGCCTATAAGTCTTTCATTTGGTACAGCCCCTAGGAGCTCCTTTCTATCTGCTACATTGGATGCTGCCTGATTCGAATTGATTTTTGTTCAAATAAACTCAAAATTTTTAATATGCCTCAGTGTATCTATCTCCTAACAGGATGGAGTTTTTGGTATTTCTCAGGCAGTGGACAGAGAATTCTGAAATCGAGTTAAAGATAAGAATCTTATTTTGAGAAAATTCGAGAATGAAAAATAAATTGGAAAGGAGATAATATTGAAAAGTGGATGTAAAGGAAACCAGAATGAAGTCTGAGAAATAGGAGTGAGTTGGCGGAATGGGTTTTTAGAAGAGGCCCAACACTTTCTATTCATATTAATGCCTCTCACTGCTCCTCTGGCCAAACCTTGGGATCCTCATTGGCAAAGCCCTGTTGACAGTTTGAAATTCATGTAGTGCCATTTATTAGATGTGTGATCTTGACAAATTTACTAAATTTTTATGCTTTCATTTTCTCAACTTTTAGAGAGGAATACCAATATTTACCAGTAAGGCTGATCTTATTCTGTTTGTAAATTTTGTTTAGTCATCTCCATTCCCCTGACTATAAGTCCTTTTCCTACCTACTCTTGAATTAACATTTTATCTACGCCATCACAATAGAGCTCACATTTCACCTTTTCCAAACCACAAAAATCATTTTCTTTTTCTTACACCTAGTGTGTGTGTGTGTACAGCATGAGCTAGCACTGATGCATATATCTTTTAATGTTCTTGACTTAGCTCGCTGTTGTAAATCTCCCTTCTTTAAACAGTCTGAAAATGCCTTAAAGTTAGCTTGAGTACTTTCTCTTTCTGAAAAAGTGCAGTCGGTACAGTAAGGAGTGAAAATAACTGGAGAGGTTTCTTAAACCCTAGTTTAATATCAAGGGTGATTAAAGGTAGAATATAAGGACTTTCTGCCTCGTTTCACTCACTGGTAGTCAATTAACTTCAAAAAGTGTTAAAATTGAAAAAACTTAGTAGAGTTGAACTAAAAGCCAATGGTTGAATTTATTTTATTTCTTTTTAACAAATATAAAGTATGAATACAAGAGCTTGCATCCTCCTGCAACTAACTGAAAAGAAATAAAGATATTTTCTGAAAACACTACTAAGGGATCTATTTTCAGAGTGTGTGCCTGCAGGTAGGGCTTTAAAGATACAGTTATTGCTGCACTCAAACAATATTAGAGAATTTTTAGTTTCTATCACTTCTGCAGTCTCACGGCAGAACAAGTGACCACTACCTTTTGGGATTTGCATTCCAGCATCTAAGAACAAAAAATAAATGAACAAACAATAAACAAAAAATCTATAGTAGCAAGGTTCACTTTCATGTTATTTATCTAAGATCTATTTCTTCATTGCTTCTTCTTATAAAGGAGGAGGTAAAAAACATCTAGAAATGTTGTATGGCTGACTTGTGGTAGGATGACTCTATTACACTCTATTTTATAATCATACGATTCCTGAAAGTATATGCAATTCTGGAACATATGCATAGTCGTGACTTCATGAGGTCTAAATGTGTAAAAGGTTAATTATAAAGTTTAATTTCTCCTTTCCATATATTTTTTTCTCTTAAGAGAAATGAGTTAGAGGAAGTCATTAAATCCAGTGCAAGGCTTCTACTCATGAGATTAAACATTATGTAATACCAAGTTCTCCCTCTTTTAGTATAGATGTAGACAGGACTAGTAATGAAGTCACAATTTCCCTTCTATACTCAACCAATCTAATAACTGAGCAAATCCTCTATTCCATTCTCTTTTAAAATTATTTTGATTCTAACAACCTCCTCTTTTTTTGCGTGTGTTTAAGCTGTATTTAAAATATTTTATATATGTTCATATACGTGTACGTATTTTAAGATTAGAGAGCAAGAGTTTTGCATGGCATTTTGGACCAAATTTTGGCCAGGTGGACAGGGATTCCATGACTTACATTCTTATATATCTGACAATGAATTAAACTTTTTATACACATCATTAGCAAAAAGATGGCCTACTCTTCCTAATGGCAACCTGTTTTCATTCCAGTCATTCAATCATTCAGGAAAGTATTTTCAGTAAATCATTTAAATAGTGATAATGACTAGAAATATTCAATATGACTGAACTTTTGTAAAGGAAACAATAGAAATTACTGTCTTGTTCAGAATTTATAAATGTTGCTCTTTAGTCAATATATAGAGTAACATAACAATGATGGCAAAACCAAATAGTTCTACTTCCTATCCATATGTTTTAATAATACTAACCAAGAAAAGAAACATAAATATCTTATGACTTAGATATTTATATGTGTTATATCTAAAATTCATTTCTTGATCATCTAATTCTTATGTTCTTTTCCTTTCTTTTAATCTAAAACATTCCTTTTTCCTCTGAAATAAATTATAGACTGCATCAATCCCAATATATTTCAGGAATATATTGTCAAGATCATTTGTCTGTAGTAATTTGCTTCAAACTCATTTTTAGAGGATCTACCACTAAAAATTCTATTCATCATTCAGACTGGGCAATAGGCATGAAAAGTCAAAGAAGTTTCCCAGGTGATTCTAATGTGATGATTTAGCAATAGCTTCTCTAGATAATTTAATTTCCCTAATTTGTTCCTTGGCTGATTTTCAGTTGATTTTTACAGTTTTGGAGGTGGTTTGGTTTCTTTAAATTATGTGGGTTACAAGCTAATCATACTCAGATTACTTACCTTGTCCAGCTAGATCATTACACTACTAAGGCATAGGTTATAATTAGAGCCCTATTCTGTAACCATATTTTGTCCACCAATTTTTCACCAAGAGCCTTGTAAGTAAGCTGTTTATAACCAAAGAAAGCACACTAAAAAGTATGGTTAATATTGGGGTAAATTCATGGTTACTGATGGACTAGTAGCTCGGAGCACATGTTTAACCTAGGTTTATAATCCTGTTTCCCGAATATTACCTTTAAAGTCTCACCATGTCCACAACTCACATACATTATTATCTACTCACTATATTCTTTAAAATGACTCACTTTCTAAACTCAAATAATACATAAAGAAAACTTATATCACTACTATAAAAAGAAAATAGTAACATTGCCAAAAGTAGAAGATAATTTTTAAATAAATGCAATAACACAAAAATTATGCTTTTAAAACCTAACTAGGTACCATACTGCTGTTTGATCCATTTGGCTTTAAGCTTGGCACTCTCTTTCTCTTTATTAAAAACAAAGAATTGCAAGTAATGAAAAGTGTTAACTGTACACCAATATAAAATAAACTATCTAATATAAAATGAGCTATCGAAAGTGCCCCTCACATAATTCATAGTGGTGATCAAACTTGAATTTTTGAGGCATATTAAAGTGCCTCAGAATCTGGAGCTGAGAAGCCAGTAAGATTACACTATAGAAAAAAAAAACTTTTTTCAGGGAAAGAGATATATTGCTCATTGTTCATAAACATGAACATTCACAGAGTATCTGTGATGGATTTAGGATGATAATCCATATTTCTAATGTTTATTTCCATTAATTCTTTGGATCACATTGAAAAAAAATAATGTGATCTTCAACTGTTGGCTATGTGGGTAAGTTAGAAAGCCTGAAAAACTTTCTTTTAAAAAAACAGAAATTCTTGATAAACTAGTACAAACATTTTTTAAAATGCCTAGGTGAACTTTTGAGGAATAAAAACAAAATCCTAAGTGGTAAAAAATAAAAAGGAAAATAATCTGAAAGAGTAATAGAAAGCTAAAGCTGATACAGCAAGTTGTCTCATGATAGAAATGAAATAAGACCTTGGGCCAAGCAATATGGTGAGTTAAAACTGAGACACGTGCATGAAACCAAGAATCTCTAGGAGACACTCCCTCGTTGGAAGACACACTAGAAAAAAATATTCCCTCCGGCAATTAAAAATAAGATAATTTGCCTGTCTTCACCTCAATTATATCTGGAAGAAAAATGTCCCTCCTGGGAATCCGTGGCCAGAGGTGTTTTCACACAGTTGTAGGCCTGAATTCACACTACCTGTAAGTCCTAGGAAACCCCAGGGTGAGAACTCAGTGTGGTCCCAAGTATCTGGGAGTATCAGCACAATTCATTTTTAGAAGGGTACACCTCAACCCAGTCTTATAGAAGTTCAATAAAGACTAACTGAATATGAGCTCACAATCCAAAATTATCAAACACACTAAGAAATAAAACACCATGGGTAAAGTCAGCAGAAACAACCATCAGCAGAATTAACCCACAAATATTTCTGATTTTAGAAAGATCAGAAGGAGCATATGAGGAAAGCATGTTTAAAATTGAATGGGAACTGAAGGCATGAGCCAGGAACAAGAGACTTCTAAAAGCAGTCAGATTTTAAAACCAAAACCAAAACAAAACATACAAATAGAATGTGTGCAATAAACAGACACTCATTGAAATTAGTGGATAACATAAACCCAACTGAAGATAATTAGTAAACTGAGATATTAATCTGAAGTCTAGGGAAGCAAAGGAACAGAAAACATGAGATATTGAAATTTAAAAAAGAATATCGAATGCTTTTCTTTTCAGAATTCTAGAGGGAGAAATTAGATGTGAGAGAAACATTCGAAGAGATAATGGTTAAACCTTTTCAACACCTGAAGACATGAATTCTCAGATTCCGTAATCTCAACAAAATCCAAACAGGGAAAAAAAGCAGACAAACAAACAAACATTGGACACATCATGGTGAAGCTGTAGAACTCCAGAGACAAAGATAGTATCTTAAAAGTCATGAAAAAGAAAAGACAGATTATCTGCAAACAATCAGCATTTAGACTGCCAGGCAACTTCTTGACAACAATAGAAACTGATGTTAACAGAACAATATCCTCAATTTGCTAAAAGAAAATAACTGTAACTTAAAACTTTAAACCTACCTTAAATTATATTTAAGAGCAGGATAAAATACATATTTAGATGAAAATTTACCTTCAGTAGAGCCTCATTAAGTACACTTCTAGTAGAGGTACTTCAAGAAAAAAAAAGTATTTAAGAAAAGTTTAGGATGCAAAACAGAAGAATGTGCAAAAATATTGGTAAATATGTGGATAAATCTATATTAACATTGATTCTATAAAAATAATATTTATTTGTGGTGTTAAAAATAGAGAAAAATAAACTTAAATACCAGACAAAAATACCATATAAGACAGAAGAAATGTTTGTGTTAAATAATTCTAGCTCCCTTGTGTTGTTGGATTAGTAGGGTAGAAATAATGATTAACTTTAAACTTTTTTGGAGGAAAAGCACAAGTAAAAGGAGCTCACCAAACACACACCAGTAGGAGATTTACTATTGCTAAAAGTTCTAATGAAGTTTCCTTCTCATCCCTTTTTTGCTGGGTTGGTGACATTTAGCATTTTGACTCTGTGTGCTGATAGAAATCATCCGTTCCTGCTTTCATTGGCTGCAGCCAATAAGCCCTAGAACTTTTCCTGTTGGCCACTTCAACAGCCACTGAAGAACAAAGCCTTAGTACTTACAGGCTTTCAGATTTCACAGCATAAAATTTTAGAGGAATATGTTGCTACTTTTAGACAACAAGGGTAGAAAGTGTTTAGCTACTTTTGATTTTCTTGGTGTAAAAACCAGTTCAATCCATGAAGAAAAGATTATTTTTAGACTTAAACATTTGGTTCCCTGTTGTGATTTGTGGTAGGCTGAAGTTGTGAAACCAATGAGCATATCCATTCATTTCCTCTTAATTATTTTCACCAAAGAACACTGCCAGTGAATATCTCAAATCTTCTCATCTCAGAGTTACTAATCAGAGACTTTGGGGTTTGTTCTTCAGCCTAAGGACGGCACACAGAGTGGAGTGTGAGAACCTGGTTTATTCCTTAAACTAAAAAACTAGGCTCAATTATAATCAATTTCCAAAAGTAGTAACAACACTATTTTTTGCACTGACCCTGGTAAATTATTTTCCTCATCACCCCCTCCCCCCAAGAAACCCTACAAGTAATTTATATTTCCTGGGTGTGTAGATCAGTTTGACAAACTATTTTCAAAAAGTAAGAGTGACAGAGTGTGACTCAAGAGAGCCTGCCAATTTCATGGACTGCTTTATGATTAGGTCTAGCAGACCTTTTATTCAGAATATCAGAACTACATTGTTTCTGGATCATTTTGGATGATGAAGGGATGGAAACCAAAATCTGGGCTTCATGACTGTAAACATATATACAGACAGAATCTATAAAAGTCAGTGTTGACCTTTGGTGCCAATGGAAAGAACCCCAACTGAACGATGCTCATTTATAGGCTGCTATATAAATATTTGGCACAGCAAGAGAAATAGTGATCCCAAGGATTCACAAGGCTCTTCTTTCTGAATAGATCTTTCTTTTTAGCCTTTCCTCATCACCTAGCTACAGAGGGAGGAAAGCCATAAGTGCTGACAGGGCACAAAAAGGGACAAGCTAAGAATAAAGTTTCTTGAAATACATAGGAGCATGTGATGGCCAGAATTTCAGGCTAGATATAATATTGAATGAATTAGGTTCTCATGAAAAAGGCTTCTTATAAAAATATATGTGACAATTTCACAGGCAGCTAATGAGAGAAGAAGAGAAAGGCTGAGGAGAAGGAAGATTGCCCTTTGGCCAGCAGCCAGCCATCACTGCAGTGAGCCTCTTGTAGCAGCTGAAAGTGATGCAGCAATAATTAATGCCACCAGCGTTATTGGGCAGAACTGGTTTTCCTTATGCTGGAGGGGTGTGGGGAATACGTGGGGAAAATAAAAGGAAAATAGCGTTACTTTTTGCTTCTCTCACAGTTAATTAAATTAAAATGAAAATAAAAATTTAAACCATATTAATGCTTGAATTCTGTCTTGCTGGCTGTTTGAACACAAAAAGCCCTGCTCTGATTTTCCTATAATATGCAAAGCGTGTATTGTTTTCACATACATACAGAGAGAAATGGGTTTTAATGTCCAAATATTTTCAAAGTAAATACGTTGTGTAGAGGTGAGTTCTTACTTTAATGTGTCTATGGAATATTTTAAAGAGAGTGAGGGTTTTTTGTGTATTACAGATCTGGAGTTAGATTGATCAGTGTATAAGTTCGCACATATGATTTCAAAAAAACTGTGCTTACCTAGTCACTGGGGAAACAAACACTCCAAAAAAAGAGGCGGCTCAGCTCAGCATGAAGTGTGGGAGTGCATGAGCACCGTGTGGATGAGGTGTGAGGAGATGGAACCTCATTTCAGAAGCTAGGAGACAAGCTGTGATGGAAAGACACCAGAGGTGTGAGAGAGGGACTGTCAGAGCACCTGCCTGAGGCAGGGAGCGGGGAGATCTTTTGTGCCTAAACCCAGTGCAACACAGCCGGAGAGACTGTCTCTGCCAGTTACCCTGATCTAGTGCAGTCCCTAAGCTATGCCTCCAACAATTTAGATTAAGAACTTTCCCTATTTATTGTAAGCACAAATACTATCAAAGAAAATTCCAAAACTAACATTCTTGTCATTTCAAGCAGCATTTCCATTTGATGCTGTATGTCTTTAGCTAACAAGCACCAGACTCAATATTTTACAAAGAAGCAAATAAAACGTGAGGTTGTTAGTGCGATATGGCTGGGGACATTCTTTACTTCATAAGAAGACCATTTCTGGGTTTTAAATTATTTTGTCCAACTAGAGCTCCCTTTTATTTACAAACATACACACCAGAACCTAGGAAGAATCATATCTCCTGAAAAAGTGAACTTAAGCATAGAATAGTCTTGCTAAACCAATCTAGAAAATAAAACCAGAAAGATGTAGATCCACATCATAGGATACTATGATAGTATCAGAGGATACTTCAGACTATACCACAAAACTATAGTCATCAAAACAGTATGGTACTGGCACAAAAATAGAAATATAGATCAATGGACCAGGATAGAAAGCCCAGAAGTAAACCCACACACCTATGGTCAACTAATCTACAACAAAGGAGGCAAAACTACACAATGGAAGACAGACAGTCTCTTCAGTAAATGGTGCTGGGAAAACTGGACAGCTATATGTAAAAAAAAATGAAATTAGAACATTCTTTAACACCATACACAAAAATAAACTCAAAATGGATTAAAGACCTAAATGTAAGGCCAGACACTATAAAACTCTTAGAGGAAAACATAGGCAGAACACTCTCTGACATAAATCACAGCAAGATCTTTTTCGATCTGTCTCCCAGAGTAATGGAAATAAAAACAAAAATAAACAAATGGGACCTATTTAAACTCAAAAGCTTTTGTACAGCAAAGGAAACCATAAACAAAATGAAAAGGCAACCCATAGAATGGGAGAAAATATTTGCAAACTGTGTGACTGACAAGGGATTAATCTCCAAAATTTACAAAGAGCTCATGTGGCTTAATATCATCAAAACAAAGAACCCAATCAAAAAATGGGCAGAAGACCTAAATAAACATTTCTCCAAAGAAGACATACAGATGGCCAAGAGGCATATGAAAAGATGTTCAACATCACCAGTTATTAGAGAAATGCAAATCAGAACTACAATGAGCTATTACCTCACATCAGTCAGAACGGCTATCATCAAAATATCCACAAACAATAAATGCTGGAGAGGTGTGGAGAGAAAGGAACACTCCTACACTGCTGGTGGGAATGTAAATTGGTACAGCCACTGTGGAGAACAGTATGGAGCTTCCTTAAAAAACTAAAAATAGAGCTACCATATGATCCTGCAATCTCGCTCCTGGGCATATATCCAGAGAAAACCATGGTCTGAAAGGATACATGCACCCCAATGTTCATTGCAGCACTGTTTACAATAGCCAAGACATGGAAGCAACCTAAGTGTCCATCAACAGAGGAATGGATAAAGAAGGTGTGGTACATATATACAATGGAATGTTACTCAGCCATTAAAAATAATCAAATAATGCCATTTGCAGCAACATGGATGGACCTAGAGATTGTCATACTGAATGAAGTAAATCAGACAAAGACAAATATGTGATGTTGCTTATATGCAAAATCAAAAAAATGATGCAAATGAACTTATTTACAAAACAGAAACAGACTCACAGACTTAGAGAACAAACTTATGGTTACTGGGGGTGAAGGGAGTTTGGGGTTGACATGTACACATTGCTATATTTAAAATGGATGACCAACAAGGACCTACTGTATAGCACAGGGAGCTCTGCTCAATATTGTTTAACAACCTAAATGGGAAAAGAATTTGAAAAAGAATAGATACATGTATATGTATAACTGAATCACTTTGCTGTACACCTGAAACTAACACAACATTGTTAATCACCTATATTCCATTATAAAATAAAAAGTTTAAAAAAAGGTGTTCTGTTGTCAGTAATGCCAAATTAGGCCATCCTTCCTGAGTGATTTTAATTCTTACATAACTCATTTAAATTAATTTCAGTATATACAAGCTTCATTCTCCTGAAGTTGAAAACAAGTCCATATTCAAATTTTCCCTATTGTCCCAATTATGCCTATTTTCCTTTTCTTTTTTTTTTTTCTTTTCAATCTATGATCCAATCAAGGACCACACATTTCATTTAGTTATTAATATCATCATGTTTCATTCCTTTGTTGCTATTTGTTTTTTATGTAGGTGTTTGCTTCTTTTGTACCCTTTTTGACTTAATTTATTTTAAAATATGTAAATAATTTACACAGTTTAAAATAAATTATTTATATAGTTCCAATGTGAAAACATATCATTAGAAGAGTCTCATTCCCAACCCATTTCCTTCTACCCAATTCCTACCACTCCCTCTGTATAATCATTTTCTTTACTGTCTTATTGTTCCTTTCTGTATTTCTTTATTATTAAAATAGGAATTTAAAAAATATGTATAAATACTTTACCCCCCCTTCATTCTTTTTTTTTTTTTGCGGTACGCGGGCCTCTCACTGTTGTGGCCTCTCCCGTTGTGGAGCCCAGGCTCCGGACGCGCAGGCTCAGCAGCCATGGCTCACGGGCCCAGCCGCTCCATGGCACGTGGGATCTTCCTGGACCGGGGTACGAACCCGTGTCCCCTCCATCGGCAGGCGGACTCTCAACCACTGCGCCACCAGGGAAGCCCCCCCCCCCACTTCATTCTTAAACAAAGATCTTACAGCAAATATATTTTTCCAAACTTGTTTTTTTCCACTTCACAATATACCCTGAATATAACACAATATTGATTCATAGAGATCATCCTCACTTTTATTACATCTGCAAAACTGTCCATTTGTGTGGATTTAATATATTTTATTCAACCAATTTTTTATAAATGAGAATTTTGTTTCAAACATATTGCTATTAGAAATATTGCTGCAATAAATATCTCTGTGAATATTTGCTTTGTTTTGTTTTCTTCAAGATGTATTTTAAAGGTGAATGCCTAGAAGTGAGATTACTGAGTGAAAGCGTAATTTCATTGGTAATTATTTTTCAGCTATTGGTAAATTCTTCTTCACAATGGTTTTAGGTTTTTGTATTCCACCAGTCTTAACACGCTTCCTTCAAATATATTTGAGCTAGTTACCATTGTGCTCTCTGAGATAGCTCCTATTAGCAGAGCTATCCTCCTGTCCCAAGAAACTCAGTGGTCATTCTGGCCACAGGGTCAAAATGATTCTTTTTTTTTTGGGGGGGGGAGGTACGCAGGCCTCTCACTGTTGTGGCCTCTCCCGTTGCAGAGCACAGGCTCCGGACGCGCAGGCTCAACGGCCATGGCTCACGGGCCCAGCCGCTACGCGGCACGTAGGATCTTCGCAGACCGGGGCCCGAACCGGTGTCCCCTGCATCAGCAGGCGGACTCTCAACCGCTGCGCCACCAGGGAAGCCCTGATTCTCTTTTTAATATTACTCTATGTCAGGCTTAATTTTAGGAAAAGTCCTTGACAACAGGAAGTTTTCTGAACAATAGTACTTGGGTGGATGCACCTAACCATTATTATCAATTTGCAAAAGGAAGCTTTCTGTAATTTTACAAAAAATGTATTAATAGAAGAAAATTTTGTCTGAATTGTCTAGAACACTTTTTAAATTTCTGGGAACTGATTACATTGATATACATATGTCTTTCTTACTCTCTTAAGAGAAAGTAAATTTGTAAATCCTGTAATATATTTAAATTCAGCTCTGACAATTTAACTGAATGCCTCTCTTACTACCCTCCACACATATTTTCAATACAGAAGAAACAGAAACTGGAAAGATTTCAAATTTAGGTTGCTTTATTCTTTTAATTTCCATTCTGTATATTTCTAAGGTCAAGAATATAAGATGTAAAATTAATCATGTGATTGTTTGACATCTGAAAAAGTGACCTGCTTTTCAGTCCAACTAGATTTGTAGAAATCATATCTCTGTAAAGCTATATTTTATTTTAACTTGATTTTTATATATGTCCAAAGTTTTGGATATGCATATGTATGTATAACATATCTATAGATGTCTATATTGAGCAATGGCTGTATGAGAGAGAGATTTAATCTAGGAATATGGTTTCCTGGTAACAAGAATCACATGTTAGTTTTTAAAGGAACTCCCTCTCTACAATCACAAGCTTTCAGTGTATTAGCAAGGTAAGAGGTTTTCAGAAGCAGCTCCATTTTCTACACAGGACATCTAACAATCAAAGTAAGGGTGCAATTATAGCATAAATGAGGGAAAAGCCAAATAGATACTCAGGCAGCAAAATTCAAAAAAGTCACCTAGAAGGAGATGCCCACAATAGTCAATAATATAATCAAAATGCTGCACATTGTATAGGGCTTGAGAGGCTGAAGTTTTATTTTCAGAGCTAGAAGTTAAAAAATAGTTTAATTTCAAAGCGTGGTTAAATTAATGAGACTTGTAAATAAGAAACTGAATCTTGTTCATCTTCCTTTTCTTTTCCCCAGAGGACAAATGCGACTAGTTCTAGATTTCAGAGATAAAAGGCTATTAGCAAGTAATTTTTAAAACTTGTTTTCAGCAGGCTTGATATAAGACACTGGATGCTAAGAGAGACAGATTTTTGTCTAACATTTACTTCCAAAATTGCAGTTATTGATTTCTTTCCTACAAAACTTTTCCTGCTCAAATGCAAATAAATTGTATTCAGCTGATCAATATTTTAAAATATAAACATGGGTAATAGAAAACAATGAGCCAGAATGCATCTCTTTAACTTTGCCAAGCATGAAGCAATGGAACATTTAGTAGTTAGGATTCCTAAATTCTAATCTGAGCTATGTCAATCAGCGTATCTTTACATGCTATTTAATCCTTGCTGAATTTTATTTTCTCATCAAGGTAACTAGTCTCAAATTTGAAGTTACCATCAAATATCCTATGTTACTCTGTATTATAAAAGGATTACACAAAGTATTTGACTTATACAAAGAAGGGCATCGAGATCTAAAGCAGAATTAGAGGGGATCCAATTAAGGAGATTGCTACGGATTAGTGGAAACAAAGTTCTATTGGGAGGCAGAATATCTAAGTCCAAGTCCGGGACTTGGCTCCGTCACCTGCTATCTGTGGGTTTCTTTTCTTTCTTTTTCTTTTGAAAGTCACCATAATCCCTTTAAGATTCTAATTTTATAATCTATTCAATATAATATAGAGATACTGACACGCTACCTCAGAGGATAGTCAAGAAAATTAAACCAGGTAAACATATGTGAATTTTGTTTGCAAACTATATTGTATGAATGTGAGATATCCTTAGGGATAATCATTTTTGTGCAATAAATCTATAGATCCTTCCCCAAGACATTTACTGCTGCCTTAAATAGGCAAAGTAATCTGAACAATCACAGAGCCAAAATGCAAGAGTGGTAGCAATAGATATTAGAAAACATGTTGGCAACTTCATTAAATACTTGAATAAAGATGACTTGAGATTCTTGATTACTATCTTCCAAGGATCTGTCTGTGTAAATTTTAGTGTGCTCATTGCATAATGACTAATATTCTTTAAAATAATGACATATTTAATTCTGAGGCTCTTACTCATTTGTTGTACCAACAGTCACATAATTAAGAGGTAATTTGCATGCATATGAATTTAATTTTAGTAAAATACTTTAAAGATCTCCTAGTTCACTAATAATTTGCAAATTAAGAAAATAAAAGTGATGAAAGTGTCTAGCTTCTGGCAATGATAGAAAAACTTATAATGGACTAACTCATCTGCTGCTAGTAATCATAAGCTATGGACAAAATATAAAACATAAATACTTAAAGTAACTAGAGAGTAACAGAAACAAGTACAAACTGGAGGAGGTTTAACCCTGAAAGAGTAGAAACGTTCTGGGTAAGATCCCCATTTATGTGGATTTCCCCTGAGGAAACTCTCAAGTCCACACGACATGCCTTTGACAAAACTCAAGAAAAAAAACCACTGTCTTATTGGTTTAAGGGGTCAGACAATAGGATTCATGGACCTAGGAGTGGATAGAATGTGAGGGGAGAATCCCAGAAAGGAAAGAACTACAGAAACTCTGCATATAAACCCCTCTCAAATCACTGACCCCTAAACTATACATCCACAGAATAAGATATCAATAGACCCATTTAGGGAAAAGAATATCCGGAAGGCTGAAAGAGATGTACTTACATATTAGTAGCTGCCTCTGCTGGGGAGACAGGATTAGCATGTGAATTTCGACATTTTGAGGGAATTGGTAAATATCTCAGGGTCTCCACTGAAACAACATAAGGGTCACACCTTCTGAATAAAGACTGCACCCAAAGACTAAGGAGTTTGCCAGAAGACTCAAAGAAAAAATGAAAATTGATCACTCTAAGAAAGCCTACAAATAATTGTCTCAAAGATCAAATAAACTGCATTGTAGTTTAACTGCATGCTTTTACACAATACAGCACTTTTCAGAAGACAATAACAGATTCCAGATGCTCTACAATGCATAATGTCAACTACCGAAAAAAAATCCCAGATATGTGAAGAAACAGGAAATATAATTCACTAAAAATAAAACCACATATGACCCAGATTTGGAATTAGCAGTCAGGACTTTAATATAATTATGATAAATATGTTAAAGGAATTATAGAAAAATGTTGGTAAAATTGGTAAGGTAATAGAAAATTTCAGAAAAGCTATAGGACTGTAAAGAAGAAACAAAGAAAAAATGTAAAACTGAAAAAAATTTTGAAATCAAAAATTCACTGCATGTGATTAACAACAGATTGCACAAAAGAGGAGAAATGATCAGTAAACATGAAAAGAAGTCAACAGAAATTATCCAAACTAAACTACAGCGAGAAAGCTGACTGAAAAATATAAACAGAGCCTCAATGGTCAATATGACAGCATCAACTAGTATAACATTCATGAAATTAGAGTCCCAGGAGAAGAAGAAAGAAAGGTGTAGGAAAAAAATATTTAAAGAAATACTGGCTGAAATTTTTTCAGATTTGATCAAAAAGAGCAACCAAAAATGCAGGACACTCAGTGAACTCAAAACAGCAGAAATAAAAAGAAAAATGCACCTAGGCACATCATAGTCAAACTGCTGATAATGAGAGAAAAATTATGTACAGTGGAATAAAAATAAAAATATTGCTTACATCTTTTTAGAAATAGTATAAATCAGAAGATAATGGAATAATGGTAAAAATTCTGAAAGAAAAAAAAAAACCTATATCCAGGAAAAATATGTTTAAAATTTCAAGGCAAAAAAAAGACATTTTCAGGTAAACAAAAATTGATAGAACTTATTACAGTAAATATACACTAAAATATGGCTAAATAAAGTTCTCAGGCTTAGGGTAAATGACTCCTGATGGAAAGCCTTATATATAGGAAGGAATGATGAATATTATCTCTTTTCTTAAAAATTTTTTAAAGTAAATTGATTATTTTTCACAAATAGTAATAATGTATGTGGTGCTTGGAACATATATAGAAGTAAAACTTATGACAAAATAGCTCAGAAAAATAGGAGAGACATAAATGGAGTTACATTGTAATAAGGCTCTTAAAATTATATATGCAGTGATTTAATATTAATTCATGGTATACTATGATTAGCAAAGAATGCATATTGTATCCTTAGAGCCATTTGGAGAAAGACTGTCGAGAGAGACATTTTCTTGCCCAAACTGTTTGAGTAATTTATCATTCTTCCCTAGCTTCTTCTTCTTAGGAAGAACAACAATTTACTTAAGGGGCAATAAATATTTATATATGATGGAAAAGGGCTTTTTACTCAGTTGCTCCTTGATAGAAGTCAAACAAACTTTCCTTCCTGTCAATAGACATTTCTAAAGAAGGCCCTGCATGTTGGTCCAAAGAATAAAAGGTGAAGTAAAAAAAAAAAAAAAATCTATCACTGTCTTCTAGAACACAATATTTTGTACAAATTTTACAAAACGATCAATTACCAATATTAAAAGAGTAAATTCCAAATCTTCAAAAAGAAGGAAGCCTATTTGTTGGAGTACTATAAATAAAGAATACGAGTATAGTGTCACCCCACCACCTCCCTTCATTTACAACCCTTAGCTGTAAGACAAGGTATTCTCTTACGCCATCTTTAGCCCTAAGACAAGGTGTACTGAGTATGGATAGAAGATGAGACACCACCGCACCTCTTGGTCCTCAGCATTGCTGCTAATTCAAAACACAGGATTAAAGAGTATAACCAGGTCTCAAAGCATCAAGAAAATAACCATGATGGATTTAAAATTTTTCACTTGCTATTGTCATCTGAAGCTGGGACATGTCCTTCACTAGATCATATTCCCTAAGGTTCCCCATCTGAAGTAGGAAATTACCTCCAAGTGATTTATTTGTAGAAGCGGCCTTTTCATAAGAAAGTGAGCACAATTAGTTACTGATAGTCTAAATAGCATGTTTTCTGGATTTTCTTTCTCAAGGAACACTTGTTTCAAATATTTGTTTGACAAGAACTGGAAGAGTCAATAAAGAAGGATGAAGCTCTCTGGTCAATATCTAAAGGGCAGAAATTATTTAAATGGTTGAACAGACTCCCCTTGCTTTAGATAACATTTCATTAAGTAATTGTGTCAACATACATTATTGAAGGTATGGTGCCATTGTACTCTTGAGAGGAGATACACTGTAGGAATAAGTTCCAAATATTTTCTCAAAATGATCTCTAAAGTTGCCCTAAAACCTGGAGAAGTAGGAATTGAAACCTATAAAATTTTAAGTATAAGCAATAAGAAAATCTCTAGATGGCTCTAATAGAATATCTGATCTTGAAGTTCACCGATTTTGTTGCGCCTACTAGAATATGTTAGCTGCAAGCTGTAGTCTCAAGTTTCAGCTTCATAAATTGTTGAGTAGACTTTGGATGAAGTGATTTTGTATTGTCTGTCTGAAAACTGGGAAATTCTTGTCTTGAAAACACTCAGTTTTTGGTATAGTTTATGTGAAGTTATTGTTTTTAAATAATTTCTTAAGTACATTCCAACTTTTAAGAATAAAGAAATGTGGGGCTTCCCTGGTGGCGCAGTGGTTGAGAGTCTGCCTGCTGATGCAGGGGACACGGGTTCGTGCCCCGGTCCGGGAGGATCCCACGTACCGCGGAGCGGCTGGGCCCGTGAGCCATGGCCGCTGAGCCTGCGCGTCCGGAGCCTGTGCTCCGCCACGGGAGAGGCCGCAACAGTGAGAGGCCTGCGTACCGCAAAAAAAAAAAAAAAAAAAAAAAGAATTAAAAAATGTGATTAGTGATTACATTCTTAAGCTCTGTTGGGACATCTTGATCCAATATATTTTAAAACTAAACTAATTTGTTTAGGTATATACTGAGAAGAAGAGATAGGAGTCAAGACACAATTACAACTTATTCCATTTAAAATGATTCATTTATCTTTCAATGAGCCATTCCCATCTCCTCTGATTCTGGTAAAATATTCAGACATAATAGCTACAGGAAAAAAAATCTGAATCCATAAAGCTTAAAATAGGAGGCTTCTGTATGGATATGGAAATAGAGGAACGATTATAAATATAATAAAAAGTCTAGTATATCTCTTCAAAGTGAAGATGTGTGTAGAGAAAAGAGGTAGTTACTGATAAGTGAAATAATGTGTGATCATCATAAAATGAATTTTGTAACCCTGCAAATATTTTTTTCAAAGTAAGACATAATCTTTGTCAACGTTTTGGTGACGAATCTGCCTAGGGTCTCTTATATGTACACATACACAGCATATCTATAATTTTAAATAATCATAATTGTAGTCAGTCTGCTTTTTAATAATATGTTAATTTCCCAATAATAAATTATAGACATATGTCTACCATTCATTTTCCTAACTGAGTTTTCGAGAAGATGAAACAAGACCAGTGCTCACTAACTGCATATTGCCTGATATTTAATAACCATGTGGTAAATGGTGGCTAATAGCATTATAACCTATTGCTACAGAAAATAAGCTGAAAACAGTTCAGATAGGAAAAAAATTATTTAATTATTTTAAAGTTTTATTTATCACTCAAATGTTTTTATATCTAATGGTTTTTCCAGGCTTCAACTGGGGAAATGCTGAAGGTTTAACAAATAATGAGAAGTCACTATACAGTTATAAATTTACAAGAAATAATTTAGTTATCATTAGATATTTGTGCTTTCTTGTGTTACCTGAGAGGTGCCATGAACTACATCCCAAATTTCCTACTGAAAAATTTTATTTTAATTAGAAACTGACAATGGTTTATAAAAGGATATTAACTATGTTGCTTCCTTTGAGTTTCCTTTGGGAGACTGACTTATAAACTTTATTTTCATTTTAAACTACCTAGCAGCTATTGTCACAGGATAACCTACATCCTATTTATACAGAAACAGACCATAATATATTTAATATACAGAAATTATTAGTAGAAATTGTCATGACCAT
This sequence comes from Tursiops truncatus, assembly GCF_011762595.2. Lineage (NCBI taxonomy): Eukaryota > Metazoa > Chordata > Mammalia > Artiodactyla > Delphinidae > Tursiops > Tursiops truncatus. The sequence continues at coordinate 68,503,202 of NC_047040.1, read as the reverse complement.
TTTGCCCTACATCAGGCAGTGGTTTTTGTCAACAACTGACACAAATGTTGGCAAACTTAAGCATCCATGAGACTTCTATGTGTGAAACTTTTTACTACAGTTTTGTAGATGATATCCAACTATTCTTTAAATGGCTATTTTATAGTTTCTTTTTTAAAAAGCCCAAGAATATAATGTTCACCCATTCTTTATTTTACTCATTCAATTATTCAATGGCTTAATAACAATCATATATTTACTGAGACCCTACTATGGACAAGGGATTGTTGTAGATGTTGTGGATGGTAGTGTGAATGGCACAGATGTGATCCTTCAGATCACATGTTTAGAGTCTAGAAAGAAATATGGACAAATAAGTAATTAAGTACAGTATGAGAAGAATAGGATATTATGGTAGCACTTATGCCCTGAACAGAATACATAGTTGGGGACAGCTTCCTAGAATAAAAGGTTAATTCAGTTGAAACCAGATGATCTAGTAGGATTAGTCAAGTAAGAGGAAAATAAAATTGCTCCATATCAAATAAAAGCATGGGGGAAGAACTAGAATCAAGAAAAGGGGTTGAAATTAAATAAAAACATTTCTAATGTCTGGGACCAAACATTCTAGTGGGTAAATAGTGAAAGATGAGACTGAAGTGGTTTGTGGGGGCCCAGGTCAAATGGTCCCATGAAGATACAGAAAGGGATTTGAGAATTGTCAAGATTTATTGACAGCCATTGGAGGATTGTAAGTAATAATGTAATGTGATCTGATCTGTTTTGCGTTTAAAAAAATCCGTTCAGCTAAGTTGAGGACAATGATCTTAATTAGGAGATATTTCAGTAAACCGTATGAGAGAAAATAATATCCTGAATACATGAGGCAGCAGTGCAGATGAAGAGAACAGGATGATTTCCACAAGTTGTTGATTGGATGTGGCAATGACCAGCATTAAGACTGGAGACAGCATGATAGTCAAGTATTATGTGAGGATGAAGACTTTTTTAAAAACTGAGGTACAATTCTCACACAAAATTAAAGAAGCAATTTTAGGAGTAGAGTTTAAAGAATTATGTCAAATGTACACACCCATACAACTATCACTCCAATTGAGATATAGCCCAGTAATTTTTGTCATGCCATTTCTAGTATAACCCCATCCCCAAATGTAACTGCTCTTCTGATCTCACCAGTTTAGTTTTGCTTGCTCTTGAACTTCATAGAAATGGAATTACATACTATATTATGTAGTTGTTTGCCTCTGGCTCCTTTCACTTAGCAAAATGCTTTTGAGATTACCCATATTGTTGAGTTTATCACTAGCTTGTGCTTTTTCATGCTTGGTGGTATTTATCACATTATCACAGTTTTTTCATTCTGTTGTTGCTGGGCATTCAGATTGCTTTCAATATTTGTGCATTATGGGAGGGGGTAGAATTGATATAAGTAAATATCTAGGAGAATAATTAGCAGGTCAAAGGCTAGGTGTACATTTAAGTTTATAAGCTAGTACCAGACACTACTCTAACTACCTAACATGCACTATTTCATTTAATCTTCACAACAATTCAACGAAGAAAATTATTATCATTATCATGTTGTTGAAGATAAAACTCATTCATAAAGGTTAAGTTACCTTTCCAAGGTCATATACTAAATAATGGAGCTGAGATTTGAACATAAGAAAACGTCAGGAAGTACATCCGTAAAAATATTAACAGTGGTTATTTTTAAATGGTGATATGGGTAATTAAAATATTTTTCACTTATGAATATTTTCTAACTTCTCTGAAAAGAACATGTGGGAACAAAATGGGGGAAAATAGAAGCCCCAGATTAGTGCTCCTGTATAATTTTTTTTATACATTGTTGGATTAGATTTGCTAACATTTTGTTGAGGATCTTTGCATCTATGTTCGTGTAAGATGTTGGTTTGTAGTTTCTTGTCATATCTTCGTCTAGTTTTGACATTAGGATAATGCTAGACTCATAGAATGAGTTAGGTAGTGTACCCTCTGTTTCAATTCTCTGGATAATGTAGATAATACATATCATTTCTTCCTTAAATGTTTAGTAGACCAAACAAGTTCTCAAGGTCCCTTTGTAGGAGAACATAGGGTAGTCAAGCTTATAAGACTCCACACACACCCAAATGAGGTGTTTCATGCGGCAGCCTGCCTTTCTTAAAAAAAATACCATTTGGTAGAATTCACCAGTGACATCACCTAGGCCTTATACTTTCTTTTTTGTAAGATTCTTGGTTGTTGATTCAATTCCTTTCATAGATATGGGACTGTTCATATCGTCTATCTCTTTGTTTGAGTTTTGGTAGATGTTGTCTTTCAAATAATTGGTTCACTTCATCTGAGTTATCAAATTTGTAGGTACAGAGTTGTTCATTATATTTCTTTATTATACTTTAATATCATGGAATCAGTAGTGATAGACCTTCCTACATTTCTGATATCAGCAATTTGTCTTCTCTTTTTCTTAATTAGCCTGGGTAGAGGTTTATCAGTTCTATTGTTCCTTTTAAAGAACTAGCTTTTGGTTTTATTTACAATATTCCTGTTTCAATTCCATTAATTTCTGCTCTAATTTTTATCATTTCTTTTCGTGTTTTAGGTTTACACTGGTCTTCTTTCTCTAGTTTCTTAAGGTAGTAATTTAGATGATTGATTTTATATCTTGTTTCAATTCTAGTATGTGCATTCAACATTTTAAACTTTCCTCTAAGCAATGCTTTTGCTGCATCTCACGAACTTTGATGTTATTCTTTCACGTTCATTTTTTTTGTGACTGCCTTAGGTTTTGTAGTATACTTTCGTAACTAATCTAAGTCCACTTTCAAGTAACTCTATACCATTCATGGGTAATGAAGAGTACAACAGAGTATTCTCAATTTCTCCTTCCCATCCTTTACAACATTGCTGTCATTCATTTTGCTGATTCATAAGATATAATCACCCCATACATTGTTACTATAATTATTTTGAAGTTATCTTTTAAATTAGTTAAAAAATTTAAAAAGGTGTTATTTTACCTTCATTTATTCCTTCTCTAATGCTTTTCTTTTCTTTATGTAAATCCGAGTCTCTGATCTATATCACCAAAAGAACTTCTTTTAACATTTCTTGCAGGGCAAGTCTACTGACAACAAATTCCTACAGCTTTTGTTTGTCTAAGGAAGTCTTTATTTCTCCTTCAGTTTTGAAGGATAATTTCACTGGGTACAGAATTTAAGATAGGTGAGTTTTTTTTTTTTTTTCTTTTAAGACTTTAAATACTTCACTTCACTCTCTTCTTGCTTGCATGATTTCTGAATAAAAGTTCAACGTAATTTGTCTCCTTGTTCCTCTGTAGGTAAGGCTCCCCACTACCCCATCTTCTTTCAAGATTTTCTCATTGTATTTGACTTTCTGTACTTTGAGTATTATATACCTCGGTGTACTTTTTGGTATTTATCCTGCTGAAGTTCTCTGAGTACCTGGATCTTTGTTTTGATGTCTGTCATTAATTTTGGATAATTCTCAGCCAATATTACTTCAAATATTTCTTGTGCTCCTTTCTCTCTTTCTTCTCCTCCTGGTACTCCCATTCCTATTCTCTTTTTGTAATTGCCCCAGTTTTCTTGGATATTTTATTACTTTTTATTTTCATTCTTTTTTCTGTTTGAATTTCAGCTTTAGAAGTGTTTATTGACATATTTACAATATTACTGATTCTTTCCTTGTCTATTTCCAGTCTACTGTATTGATTAGCCCATCAAAGGCATTCTTCATTTCTGTTTCAGTGTGCTTTATTTCTAGCATTTCCTTTTGATTCTTTCTTAGAGTTTCCATCTCTCTGTTTAGGTTACCCATCTGTTCTTGCGTGTTGTCCATCTTTTTTCTATCACAGCCCTTAGCATATTAATCATAATTACTTTAAATTCCTGTTCTGATAATTCTAAAATCTCTGTTATATCTGGAGTCTGGTCTGATGTTTGCTTTGTTTCTTCAAACTGCATTTTTCCTTGCCTGTTAGAATGCCTTGTAATTTTCTGTTGACTGTTGGACATGACATATTGTGTAATAGGAACTGAAGTAAACATGCCTTTAGTTAGTGGTTTTATATTTATCTGTCTAGGAGTTAGGCTGTGTTTAATGTTTGCTATAGCTAGCTGTAGGTGTCAGGGATTTCAGTTTCTCTGGTGTCCTCATATTTGTTTACTCTGTTGTGTTTGAATTTCCCTAGTAACTTCTTAAAGGAAGTCTATGAATAAGTCTAAGAATAATCATCTGCATGTGGCCAGCTATAGCCATAGGGGTGGGGCCCCTGTTTCCCAACTTTGAAATTCTTTTATGAGAAGCTTAAACTTTTAAGAAAACCTAATATTACTTTTTGATGGCCTGATATAATACAGAGAAAACTGAAGAATTTAGAGAGCTCAGAGGAATGGATACTTAATGAATCCCTGTACCACCTCCAAAACATTAGCTAGCTCAGGTGAACATTTGGCAAGTATTAAATCACAGTCAATTCATGATTCAATTCTGTGACAAGTGTCTAAAATGATAATATTCACGTAATTCATCAGAGAGAGCCATATGCTTTAGATAACAGATGTGCAGGTGCAGATTTGGCACTCTGTTGAAAAAATGTTAAAGTATTTCTTGTATTCTTGCCCAGAAGGGACTTTCTATATGGACACATGGCAGTATGCATTAACAGGAAAAGGATGTATGAACCAGTCACCTTGCAAGTTCTTATTTATTATGGCAGGTGAGCATGCAGCCAACTCATATAATATCCATAAAATCATATATATACATATACATAGATATATAGATATATATCTACTTTCAAAACAAGGGCAAACACACAAAAACTTTGATTCTAAACAAATATTTCATGAAATGTTTAGTTTCCCAGAGGGTCTAAACCAGCCAATGTATCAGAGTATTAGAGTACCGATTGGAATTTCTTAAATTACTCATATCTGCCTTACATTCCAGGGGCAATGCAGAACTTTTTAGAGTACCACACTTAAGAACTAATTTGTGGCACTATTTATCCAAAAGTTGAAGCTCCTCTTTCAAGTTACAACTAAATCATGATGCTAAGCATTCATTCAAAGCATAGAGAAATGTAAAAATAATGCTCACATTTGTAGAACACACTTGAGTAATTTCTTATACATAACTTTCATGATGCCTTATCTCATTTACTCCTTATGACAAACTTTGAGGGTAGATATTATTTTCCTCATTTTAAAATGGAAATAATTAGTATCAGGATGAAAAGATCACCATTTTAAGCTTGGTATCCATAATTTCTTTCCATGGAATGGAATGTTGAAAGATGGTACATTATGTGAAAGTTCTCATATTTTTCTTGACCAATTTTCTGGTGAGAAGAAAGTTAAATATATCCATGTTCAAAAGAGAACAATAGAAACTAAAAGCTTGCGTGACCTTCACACTTGAAATATAAACATACCCATGAAGGCAATATGCATACCAGTTAAAACTGCAGACTTTAAACCCAGACTGATCTATTTTTGAATTCTGATTCTGCTTATACTTGCTTCATGACCTTGGCCAGATTACTTAACCTCTGGAAGTCTCTATTTTCTCATTTGTCAAGTAAAGATAATACAAGTCTATTTTCTTACTTGTCACAGCTAATAGAGTTAAGGTGAAAATTAATGTATGTTAGTTGCCATTTATGTACTGGCAAGATTGATAAATAGAGGTTATTAATATTATTGATATAGAATCTGGTAAATAATACTTCTTTTATCCTCCAGGCTGGGTGAATATACTAGTTATATACTTTTTATTTCTTTTTATTCATTATTTGATAGGTATTGAAATTACAGGTAAGTTAAGACAAAGAATAGTGTTATGTCATTTCCTTAGTTGTTCTTTATAGCACTGTGTCTTTAAATACCACAAAACAAAGAAAAAACCAGAATTGCTCTATTTGTTATTCAATGCTTTTTATCTCAAGAATTCAATACTACTCTGAATTTAAAAACAAGCTACAAAATATTATGGATTAGGATGTCATAAAGCTAATACCTTTTTCTAATTTTTTAGCCAAATGAGGTGGTTGCTTTTATTTGTATATTCAGAGAATTCAGGTTCTAGTGCAAGCATTTGATTTTCTAATTGAAGAATATGTACTTAATTTCTGACGCACTTATTGTCTCAATATGTTCACTAAGGTTACCTAAGAAAAAGCTTAAAAAATCTTTGTCTCAGCTAAAAAATTAAATCACTATACAAAGATCACTAAACTACTAAGAAATCAATTGAGGAAATTACACAAAATATTAAATTGACTCTGATTCATCCATTTTATTTGCATTGAATGAATATTCCTTTTGCTTATTTCATGCCATACTATAGACAAATCATAATATGCTTTCATGAGCACAAACTCTATGCTAAATATAATAAATAAGAAAAACTAAAACAATATTTCTTGTTAGTCTCCAAATCAAAACTCCTAATTTGACAAACACATTTCAATGTAAAGGATGAAGTTCCAAAGTGATTTAATGAAAATAAATCATGCATTAAACTTTAACACCTTAATTATTTCTTAGACCCAATTGGAAAATAACTTTAGTTTAACATAATAGTTACCTTGTATTTCTCTGTATAATCAATAACATGATTTTTCAATACAATTTTAATGTAACTGATGAGATTTTAAACTATTTAATTAAATTGCATCATGTATACAGTCTTAACTTGCTTCTTTAGCCACCATTAGATAAGAGCTACTTTAAAATTTAGTGTTGCCTTATGCTAAAACACCACAGCAAAATCAATAAATATGTCTTCCAACATATTTGGTTATTAGAAAATAAACTTTGTAATGAGAACAATTGTTTATAAGCATTGAATGTAGATTGTCTTTTAAATTAAATTATTACATTTCTTGTTTGTTATTTGTGTAGCTAAATCAAGTTAAAAAGAGATGTGATGAAAATAATTTTCTGGTACCACAGAGAGAAGTAAAAAAATGAAAACCTAGAGGAAAATGTGGTATCTATAGCAACAGACTTTGTATAAATTAGAAGAGTCCTTTCTCCTCCAATTCATCAAACAAAATTGTGCATACAATAATCAAACACCAATGGCAACAACAAACATGTATCAGTACCTACTGTATGTGAGAAACAGTACTAAACACTACCTGACAATCTAGCTGGGGAAAGAAGACACACATGTGGCTTGAATGAAGAGGGCATAATGAAGAGCAATGAGATAAAAGGTAAGAAGTGTTGTATGAAGACCTATTGTGGACGAATTTGAAAGAAGAAATTAACACTTACTGAGTGCTTACAATGATTCAGGCACAGTGCTGAGCCCTTGAATTCACAAGGCACATCTTCAATTGATTGCTAAGGAAGCTGAACTGATGGCTTAAGTGATGTTGTACCAGGGCGTAACATCTGGAGGCAGATGATGTTCATCATTCTCTCCTTTTGTGATATTAATGTTATCACTCAGCTAAGATGATGCTTACTTTCTCCTGTAATTCCTTTTGCAACAATTAACCAATATTTGGAAAGGCAACTTAAGATAATACAAATATCTTACACCTCATCAAAATTTCCTTCTAGATTTAGCATCCATTGATTTCTTTTTTTTTTTTTTTTTTGGCTGCGTTGGGTTTTCGTTGTTGTGCATGGGCCTTCTCTAGTTGCAATGAGCAGGGGCCACTCCTCGCTGCAGTGCACAGGCTTTTTATTGCAGTGGCCTCTCTTGTTGCGGAGCAGGGGCTCTAGGTACGTGGGCTTCAGTAGTTGTGGCTCATGGGCTGTAGAGTGCAGGCTCAGTAGTTGCGACGCATGGGCCTAGCTGCTCCGCGGCATGTGGGATCTTCCGGGACCAGGGCTGGAACCCGTGTCCCCTGCATTGGCAGGCAGATTCTCAACAACTGCTCCACCAGGGAAGTCCCCCACTGATGATTCTTGCCTGAACTAATCTTTACTATGATTACATGGTTTATATACTTAAGTTTTTGTGGTTACAAAATGATGATTTCCTAATGCCAGCATTTTTTCTATGTTTGCCAATTAGCGCTTCTGTAATGATCTTTTCCTTGTAGAGCCATACTACAAGAAACTGTAACAGATTTAGTAGTGGTATGGGTAGACTGGTATGATAGCTGTAAAAAAGGAATGGTGAATAAAAAAGTAAACAGGTGGAAAATAAATAGAAGAGTAAAGGATTAGGATGCAATTACTCCTAAGAAATGTTTATAATTAAGAAGAAAATTGAAGTGCTGGAGACCTCAAATAAATGGATATGCTATCTAAAAGACGGGAGAAGAATCAAGGTAGTGATCACAGATTTCACAGCACAAGGGAGGTTCACAAAGGAGTTTGGTCAATAAAATATAGTCCACAGGTCTAGGCAGATAAGAAATGTCATTAGAAGTAGCAGTAAATGGAATATTGGAAAGTGAGCATTTTTCAGAAGAGTGGGGTCAGATGTAAAATTGCAGAGGTTACAGTTGATATAGAGAAGAATAAAAATGTTGGAATATTGATACATTTTCAGTGAAATAAAAGATAAAATTTGGTAACTGGGTATAAGTGTGGAGGGGCAAAGGAAGGATTCATTAGTTTTTGTTTATTTGTTCTCTTAAGAGAAGAAAGAAATACTATGTATTAAAGAAGGAGAAGTTGCTCAAGATAAACAACAGTGCAGAATCAGGTAAAGGAGCAGTTTTCCTATGTCAGCAAATAATGAGATCAAAGGCAAATGATTATGGATTACAAAGACTGCTACACCTTCTGCAAATATTTTTCAGAAAATGTGAAATTAGGTCAAGGAGAATGGATCTAAGAGTCTCCATTCCTTCAGTGAAGCCAGAGGTGAGTTCATCCATAAATAGTGCAAGTGTGAAATAAGTGAGTCTAGAACTTAAGCAAAGGGTATAATTATTTTGGGGTCTTTGGCAGTAAATTAGCAAGCATAAGGGCTGCTGCTGAGCTGGTCTCTGTACTGCATGAAATCTGCATGGTTATCTATCTTCCTCTGGGATTACTTTGTGATTCAGAACAAAAACAGAGAAAGCAAGTATGAGATCCAAAGGACAAAGATTTAGAAAAAATGTAGCGATAAGAGGAATGAAAGAGAGGAACATGAAGTTCAGGCTGATGATGAAGTCTCAATTATCTGAAAATGAGTAATCAGCAAAATTCAGATAATTTGAGATATAAGGCAGTCCCTTAAGATTTATGTGGTTCTGTGTGTGGATGGCTTTTTACATTTATAGTGTGTATGGTTGTGTAGGTATACGTGGCTATATTAACAGCTAAATAATGTAACGAGTTCAGATGCTCTTTATCTGAAATTGCACTACTGCAAAGTACTGTGCTACATACTCTGAGAAAATGTTAAATTTTAAGCATTGACGGCTGAGTCAGTGATTCTTATAGCCATCTCACCTCATCTTCACTTTCCTCCCTATTCTTTGCTGGTCTTTCATTAACCCCCCCGTCCAGAAGAATGGCAGGAAGACCACTGCTGCCAGATTGGAAGCCATTAACTGGGAAATCTTGTAGGTGACTTTTGCAGAGAAGGTATCATGTATTACAGCAGGAATAATGAAGTTGGAATGGTGGACATACTATCAAATACTAGAAGCTAGAGTTGATTGGTACTTCAAATAATAATTGTTTTGGAAAGACCTGGACTCACCATAGATTTGTTACACAATGATGAATGTCATTACCTCATTTGGAATAGCAGCCCACTAATTTTATTTATGAGTTAGAAGAAAACAGATCAGAATCTCAGTTGGACAGAGGGACATTCAGCATATTCACATATATTGAAAGACATAGGTATTTTGATAGGCTAAATTACAAATTAATTTTAGCTATGAAAAGTATTAGATAATTTATATGAAAAACACTTATTTTTTCTTTTTTCCCTGCCATGAGGTGATATCTATATTTGGTAACTAAGTAGTTTTTTAAAACTCTAAGTAATTTTTTAAAATCACAAATGTAAAATATCTTTAGTTCTTCAAGTACAAAGAACTTCTAGATATAAAGTATACTTGCAGAAAATCCTTAAATATTATTATTTAATAGTTGCTTCTTGGTTATACTGGAGAAATGGTATGAGAAAATTTAAAGTTAAAATAAGTCATAATATCCCCATTATCATGCAGGGGAATAAAACTGGTCCTGTGGAGTTGATGAGTTAATGAAAAATTCCTGATTCAAGCAGCATCCCTTCTGCCTACCCGCCCCCCCCCCCCCATCTCAAAGGCAAGAATAAGATTAAATCAGATCATCACATACAGGTCCATCTCATATTCTAACAATCTAAAACCAGTAGAACTGGCATTGAAGAAAGAGTATTTGCATACCATCTAGTGGTAGCTTTAAAAAACAGCAAAAGTTTTTCCCGCAATTTTTTTAAAAGATAGGAATAGTAATATATAATTTTACTTGCCTTGAATATAAATCACAAAACATGTCATTTCACATGTTCAAAACATAAGGTGAAGAGTGCTTTTGTTCATTCCTGACACACCCACAAATACACTGCCATCATCTAAAAATAATTATTTCATACTTGTCTAATATTATTAAAGTTATCAAATCTTGTGACTTTGCAATTGCTGCATCCCTTTTGTCTGATACTTATGTTTGTTCTTGAGCTCCACCATACCATGAAAAGGGAATGTCCTTACACTGAGTTAAAAGTTTAAACAAAACCTCATTTTTTAAATAAGAGCAGACACCAAAACACAATAGCCAAAGCTCTTATGCTCTTTCTGCAAATCGGGATCATGTTGAAAGTAAAAATCTTCACATAAAGACGTCCTCTGAAGCACATGAATGGAGACAGAGGCTAAATGATCTCCAACTTCTTGCGAAGTTGGTGTCATTATGCAGGTCAGCCACGTGGCTTATCCCTATATTTTTGAAAAATAGGTAACTGCTAATCATTTAAATACAGAATGAGGGGTTTGGGAATTCATTTTTTTCTTAGGGTAACTTAAATCAGAAGTGTCATAATAATCCGGCAAAGAAGGCAGGAGGCATTGCTTCCTGAAGCGTGTGTGCAGAGTGTGTGGTGAGGGGAAGGCGTCTGTGGCAGTGTGGCTGTCAGGGACAAGGCCACGTGTGTTCTGCTGCCCACAAAAGTCAAAGGGGACAGGAAATTCCTAGCACGTTCACATGGAATGGATCCTGCTAAGAAAGGGAAAGAAAGGGGAGCTGAATTACATGATGAAAATAGAATGGCACACATGAGCAAAGTCCTCAGTTGGGGGCCTACATAATTGAAAGGGGAATCTGCCTTAAGGCTAAGTCTGTGCTGGTAAAACGTGAAGGCAGAGGTGTTCTTCTTTTTTTTTTTTTTCCTGCACAGAGCTCTAATTAGGAGAGATGGGAAGAACATAATACTAGGCAGTTCTTACAGCTTGGTGGTGTAGGTTGTAAGCAATTGAAACTTGGGCTCTACTCATTCTGGTTTCCTTCAAAGCTGGAGGTATATGGCATTCACTTCCTTCCCTAAGGTGTTTTGGTTCAACTATTAATATTTGGAATTGACAGTACATAGTAACAGAATTCTTTTTTAACATAGAGCCAACTGAGGAACTCAGGTTACACAAAATCAAAGGCTTATAGTTCCCCTGTGTTCACCTAGGCTGTCCCCAGAAGGCAGAGCTTTAAATGAGGGCTTGTATACAAGTGGCTTATTTTGGAAGTGATGCCAGAGAACAAGAGTAAGAGGTGGGAAAGAAGGAAAAACAAAAAGGACAGTCATTACCAGCGTGTGTTCTTGAAATGGTCACCACTGTAGGCAACTGGCCCTCAATCCTACTGGGGGCCTCTGAATAGTCTTAACAGAATCTGTCTCAGAATTTTCCACCTTAGGGACAGAGGAAGAGAGCATTTTCACCATCAGTGGACTCTGACTCTCTACAGTTTAGAGTAAAGGAAGAGAAGAGAAATTTAGAGTAAGGAAGACCAGAGAACTCATCTGTGCTGAAAAGAGTGTGAGATGGATACATCTCTATGCACTAAAAGCACCCACTGGAACAATTTTCCCAACCTTCCATGTTCTTTCTGAGGCTACCCTTAATCTCCATTCATACTTGACTATTTCTATTTCTCAGATGACTCCTCTCCATATTAGTTTATTTAGGAGAGAGTAGAGGAAATTAGATGAGTATAGGGTGCTGTATTATTTTGCTTCCCTCTCTGTTTCCCTGACAAACGGTAGCTACTGAATAGTTTCGTGAATGAAGAGATTAAGACCTAATTCCACCATAACATATCTTCACAACATTGGCTACTTAACCTGAGTCTGGTTCCCTATCAAATTGTGGAAAAATAAAATCTATCCTGTAGATACAAGGTATAGCAAGGATAAAATCAGATAAAAATATATGAAAGCACTCTTCAACTGATAAGTACTTTTCAAATATAAGTAAGTATGCTCTTAGACCATTTCAGCCTTTTGGTATCTCATGTCCTTCATGCACAAGTACTTTCTGCAAATTGCAAGAAAGGGACCCTTTAAAACGTTCTTCTAACAGATATCATTTAGCCAGGAACCTCAGGGCTTCCCAGACTTCAATCACAATCCACTTTTTCTTCCACTATGCTCAATAGTAATTCATTATACAATAAACATTAAAAAGCAAACTGTGGCTTGTCCTGATAAGGGTTACTATTTTCTTCCAGAACAAAGCATTCAGGGGCCATTTGGGGGGTTTCCTTGGCACCCAGGCTGGATGTGTGACAGACTGAAAAAACTGCTCAACGCCCACAGTGCTGAACACTCCACGTTCTAAATATATAGCTGGAAAACTTCCCAGATTGTACATCTGCCTCTCTAATTTACACCTCCAAAGATGAGGGTGAGCAAGAAAGCGGTGAGAAGCCTTAATGAACTACTTGGAGCCTTTGCATGTGCTGTGGGAAACTTCCCAGCACACACCAAAACCTGGCAGCAGGGGCTAGGTGGTAAACAAATATTTGAACATTGAGTTTCAGTGATGTCCATTACATTTCAATGGTGACCTTGCCTTCAAAGAGTAAACAAGAATCACTTTCCTTCTTTTTTCTTATTTTCCATCCGTCCTTCCAATATGCATCCTGGGTCACAAATTGGACATTCGCTAAATTCTTTCATTCAGTCGGTTGCCAAAACGCTGGTCCCAGCATGACTGGGGACTCTTTCTATTATCACATTTTGGGTCTTTTTTTTTTTTTTCCAGACTATAGATGCTGCTCAGGTAGAAACCATGCCTTTATTGGGATCAAATGTTCACTTTGTAATAAAGCTATTGAGACACTGAAATCTGCAGGACAGTGCTGGCAAGAGCCTGGAAATTCTAAGTTGGCTGTAGTGAAAGAGGAACAAACTTTGTAGAGAGCAAACTGCTTACTGTTCGGTCTTAATTAATGGTGCTTCTCAGCAGGCCATCTTGCAGTCCATGGTGTGAAAATAATAATCTGCTGCTTATACTTTTGGGAAGGAGTTTTTATTGTGATTAAATTCAACATAACTCTCAATAAGATATTCCCCAAATCATAGCATAGCAGGTTATGCCGCCTCGTCCACAGCATAAATGCTTCTTCACTTTTTCAGGGCTTCTTAACTTGGGGTCCATGGACTCCAGATAGACCATGGATAGAATTCAATGTACTTATGAATGTGGATGGAAAAAAATTATACCTTTACTTTTGCTAACCCATAACTGAAATTTAGCATATCCTTCAAAAGTAAATGTAGTATACAAACTTTAGTATTTTTAGCGGAACCTGTGACTTTATCATCAACAGAAATCACAAATATTTTCATAGCAGGTTAGAGTTTTTGCAGGTGTCTCAAATAACATTTAGACTCCAACTCTTTGAATTAGGGTAACTATTAGAACGAGCAATAGATCTTGTTATTTTATGCATTAATAAAGAAGTGCACGTATTACTACATGAAAAAATGTATTTTAAATACCTTTATTTCCATACAGTTAGTTTCAGTTACACCTCTATGTATTTTCTTTTAGGCATTTAAAAATACTATTCTGTGACAAATTCATCAGACTGCCAAAGCGGTCTGAATGAAAAACATGCTAACTCCTGTTAGACCTACATCATACTTTTCTGCTCTATGAAACCTCCACAACTCCGCAGGGAGGGTTCAGCATGTCCGTTTGTGCATTACTGATTTGCACTTAATTTGCAAATCATAACTGGCACTTCTCATGTCCATTCATGTATCCTGCTCATCCCTCAGACCATTAGTTTATGGAAGCAGAGCCCCTCTCTCTAGCATAATGGCTCTGGGGCTGCACTGCTTGGGGTCCAGACCCCAGATGCGTCACCTAACTCCAGATGCTTCAACTATTAGTACTGTGACACTCGACAAGTTGTTCTAGTTTTCTCAACTATAAAATGAAGATAATTGTAGCCACATCCTACATTTGTTCTAAACAGTAAATGAGTAAAACATTTAGAGCAATGCCTCGGAAATAGTAAGCACTCAACAAATGTTAGCAATCATTATCTTCATCTTTATTACCAGCAGCATCACCAATTGCTGTGTCATCTTCATTAGCAGTGGCAATGGAGGATGTGGTAGAGGAAGTAACAGCACAGTACCTGCCTGGCACATAGGAAGCATTCAATTAATTTTTTTTTTAATAAATGAAACAATTAATGGATTTTTTGCCTTCAAACAATAAATAACTGGATAAACCTGTAACTCCAAACCTGAGCGTATAATATATATACATAAAATTATCAGTCAACGGTAATTGATAAAGTCTCTGCTATGTGTTCAGTACTGTGCAATGTGATCCCAAGCCTTTTACAACTCTAGGGAACTCATGATTTTGCAAGCTGAAAAAAGACAACGTTCTCTCTCTCCCCCTCCCCTTTTTCTCCCCCCCCACCACACACAATGTATAAGATGCTAAAGCACAAAGTCTTTTGAGATGCCTCCTTGAGGGGAGGAAATGACTGCTGACTTTTTATGAAAAAACTTGAGTTCAGCAGCATCAAATTCCATTCCCTTGACTGTCCTCCTACGCCCACTCCCCAGATGCACCATCTCCTCCCTCACCCATTCCATAAGCATTACTGCTTCCCACCTGACCACTCCTTGCTCAGAAAATTATCTCTTCTACCTTGAGGGACTCAGACTTGAAGAAGAAAAAGGAGATAACTCACAGAGCAGGTGTTATGCAGAGGGAAACAGAAGGAAAAGGAACGATAGAGGAAAGGCTCTGGGGGAAGAATATATTTGGAATCTGCAGTCACCTGAGAGGAAAATGTTACTGACACTTACTCTGTCATCTTAACTAAACATGCCTTGGGATATTTCGTAGAAAAGTCCTTTGGTAGAAAAGTTCTAGTCCTGACTTTGTCACTAACTATCTTTATGATGTTTATAATCCATGATCACTGTCTTTTGGAAAATTCATTTACTTTGAATTCGAAATTTCTCTACTGTAAAACAGAGTTCTAGATGATCTCTACAGTTCTTTCTGTTACTAAGCTTTAAGTTTATGTCTCCTTGTTCATTTTATTGTATCTTCTATGCAATGATTCTTCAGTTTCCCTTGCTTTTTTAATATAGAAACAAACTTATACTATTTACTTATCTACATATAAATAAATGAGTGTAAATCAGTTGCATTACATGCACATGTAAGATTACATGTTACTTAGACTGTAAATTGTTTTGATATCATTTTTATTTCCTAAGACAAATTCCTTTGGATAATTTAAACTAAGGTAAAGAGATGAAATTACTTAATATTTATAACTATTTATAAAGAACCTCTCCATTGAACAGTCCTGGCAACAGTAGAACCTACACACCACTATCTCTGTTCTATAAAGACATAAAGAAAAAAATAGAGAGAGTATAAAAATTTACCAGTTCCTGATATTTTAAGAATGAATTACATCAGCTTACATCACTATTTTCCTGTTTTTTTATTACAATATTTCCTTGATTCCATATACATGAATATATATTTTCTATTATGTTTACACCAATCTTTAGGCAGAAGAGAAAGATATACTGCTGTCTTTGCATACATCTACATCAAATGTGCATGAAAAGAATCTGAACAGATTGTCATCTAGATTATTAGTACTGATAAAATCACATACAGTTTATATTTGTTTGTACACTTAAAAGTCATTTAAAATGTCCTTTAAAAGTTTTCACTATAATGAAGTTTTAAAACAAAAAGGACATAAAAATATAGTTATGAAATTTAAACACCTATTACTAGAGAAAAACTACATTTCTATGTTTTCTTGTGAAGAAACTTTCAGAATTTCAAGATGCAAGATATTCACAAACAAAGTTGTGTTTTATTTGTCATTAAGCCCTATTGTTTAGGCCAAAACTTATTGTTTTGTCATTGATACCTATTATCAAAATAATTGTTTGCCACATTCTAGGCAATGCAATTAAAGACCATACATACTGCCAGATCTCTATCTCAAGACCATAGACTTCACAAAGCAAAAAAGAACTTATCATCCATTTTGCATCATGAAGAAATATCAATCAGGTGACATATATCCATTCCTTCAAGGTCTGACTTTCAGAAGATGCTACATGACTTTCAGTGATTCAATGAAGAAATTCATGAAGAAAAAAAATTAACCTCAAATTTAACTAAAAAAGAAATAGATAAATATTGTGTCAAATATACCTCAAAATCTTACTGCCAATCTTAAAGCTGTTAAAAATATTAATTTCAAAAAGTGCCAGTTTTGAAATGAAGTGCTTCACTCTGATGCTATTTATTGCTGCTCCTACCATCTTGTATGATTACAAAAGTCAAGTTACACAAGAATGTGTATATTTATTTCTCAAATATATGATTATACTTGCATGAACAGTGAATATAAGATTTTTGTGCTGATACAAGACTGATAAATCCTACTTGAATATTTATACAAAAGATGTTTAGTTAACACAACCAGTCCATAAATTTTTAATGAGTTCTGCAAACCATCAGTTCATCCAATCAGCTGAAAATAAGTTTAGCAGAATGTGCTATGACATAGTTTTTATTCCTGAGAGTAAAACTAACCACCTTCAAGCCCTTGAGGTAAAGCATTTTAGAGAAGGCCTAGGGCAGTGGTTCTACAAGTGTGGCTCCTGGGCCACAGCATCAGCATTACCTGGGGACTTGTTAGATATAAATTCTTGAGCCCAGACATTCTGAATGAGAAACTCGGGGAGTATGCCCTAGCAACCTCTGTTTTAACAGCCCTCCAAGTGTATCTGATGAATGCTAAAATTTAGAACCAGCTTTCTGAGGAAAGAGTATGAAATCTATACTAGGTTTTTTCTTCTGCTGCCTTATGGTAAGATTAAAAGGACATCTGCACCAAAGCTTGCAGAATGAGAGCGTGGTAGAAATAAAATACCCCCAAATAACTGAAAAACATCAATCTTTGAAATGGTGCATCAGAACTGAACATGATAAAAGGACATTACTTTGTAGGAAAAACTTTACAACTCTGACCCCAGAGTAATTCAGAAAAACTTTAATTCAGAATGTGAAGAAGCTCTAGACGGAAACTTAGAGGTTTCTATTGAAAAAGAAAGTAGCATTTAAGTCTAGGAATAATTAAATATTATAACTGGTTAATAATTGTATGTGAACATTTAATCTGTTTTTTCTAGAAAATCTATTTATAAATTATAAGTATGACATAATAGACATCATATTAGAACTGACTGTGATAGGAATTAAAAGGCATCAAATCTATATTAAACATATATAGATAAGAGTGCTTTACTGCAAGAATTTTCAGAAACTTTGACACTATAAAACTCATTGTGAAGTTCCAAGAGGTTCATAGACTAGTTTGATTTTTAACGCTTGACCACTGAGAATTATTTACATAAAATTTGGTGGAACCCTGGTTTCATTGAATTTATTTGGTAAATTTGCTTAGATAAATAAATAACAGATTTATTATGGGTTATTACTAAGAGAGATAGGGAGATCAGAGATAGGGGTAAGGCACCTTCTTAATAACCTAAGTTTTTTAGTTTGACTTCAAATAAAACAAGGATAACCTCAACCAAACTTTTTTTTTTCCATTGTTTTTTCTGTCAGGGATAGAATTTTGAACTGGGTGGAAAAGAGACTAATTCAATTTGACTTGTTAAATTTGTGCTAAAACTGTGAAAAGCTATCAGGAGCTTCTCTGGGCAACTGGTACCCTGAACAGGATGTCCCAAGTAGTCTAGGGGGTCCTAAGTGTCTAGGGACAGATACAGTATTCTGATGCCTGGTCTCCCGGCATGTCTACAGTCCTTGTGAATCATTTATTTCCAGTAGCCCCAAGAGAGTCTAAAGCATGCCATGGGGTTGGGTCTCAAATCTTTATCATTTCTCTCGTTCTACTGAACCATAATAATGTCTTAGTTAATAAAATGTTTGTTCATTAGTTAACAATACAAACCAATTTGACTGAAATATCCGAAGTATGGTAACAGGAAAATCATAAAATATTTTCAGTCTACTTATCAGTTGACAAATAAAACAGAAAAAATAATGAAAAAATAAACAATGCATTTAAATCCTTTAATAAATAGCTCATCACTGTCACCATCAAATAAAACAAATCTGGAAAGCATATCTTTGATGATGTTTTAGGTGATGTAGACTGAACTATGCTTAATGCTATCAAATTTCTGGAGTAAAAGTTTACTTATGAAACTTTTATTTTCATGGCATTACAATGACATCCAGTGGCTGCCTCTTTAAATAATATATATTTAGATATTAGACTTTTTGAGTAGAGGGTAATTTAATCTTGTTCGGAAACTTGTTCTCTGTGCATTTCTAGGCTTGTATATAAGAAATCTATACTTTCAAGGGTCACCCCAGAGGAAAGATAAAGTTTGAATAGGAAGATTGTATAGTGAGCAAATTGTTCCCAGCTTCTTTCTGTCTTAATAGTGAATTCACCCTGAGGGATGAATATGACAAAGTAGTTTAATTTCTTCATTTTTAGTTCTCCTTGAGGCTACTCTTCCTTGTGGGTACCTAAAGGGAACTTCAGAAGGGCTTTATCCTATGCTGCTTTAATTTCATTTATACAGGCCAATTTATTATTCACCTATGACTAGGTCTCAGTTTAGGTCCTAGTTATTCTCCTTACTGTCATTTATTGCTGCTACGAAAATAGTCTTAGGAAGACTTGGGACAGCCTTAACTTATCTGCCCTCAAAGTATGTATTTTTAATTTTTTTCTATTTAGAGGCTAAAGGTGTTACCTTAGCAACTGCTGCAATGTACATATTCTACTGGGATTTTGTTAGTCTGACTTTTTATAGCAATGTAATGTTAACAGAGCACAAGAATGTGGGCACATTTCTTTATAAAGCAAACTTTCAATCTAGGTCATAGATATGTTTCTCAGAGAAATGTTCCTTTATGACTTCACAGTTTTTCATAATCATTATTCACTTAAAAATAATTCCACATAAATCTTACTTCTTTTATAAATAAAGAAGTTGGGATGCAGGAAACAAATGAGTTGATGGAAGGGATAAAAACTGTAGCTTTTGTTAAAATGTAAAAAGTAGAATAATAAATTAGAGGAAAATTTCTAAAATGATGTCTAAGATTCATGATTATGTGTTATGTGACTCTTTGGGAGTAGAAAAAGAATGTTTAAATAAATAAATAAATATTCTCAAGTTTTTAAAAAATCATGCAATTTTAAAGTACAAATCTGGTGACTGTATTTCGATAGTTTGTTATCTGAACAGCTGATAATATATACAGTAAGACCTTATTTATCTATCATAGCTGGAAAATGTAGTATTCTCTATAAATAAGTTTTATAATTAAAGTTTGGTTTGCTAAGTGCCAAAATGATGTGTGTGTGTGTGTGTGTGTGTGTGTGTGTGTGTGTGTGTGTGTAGTGGGAACTTCACAAATATATTACACATACTCTTGCTTTGGTCTAAAGTCATTAGTGCTTGCTGTCCCTGTTAGAACTTAGTCAGATAAAAATGGGCTTCTCCGTAACCCTCCCTTTCCGTGGCCTGAGTGAGCAAGAGAGCCCTAATCAGCCACTGCTTTAATACCCTCCTGTCTGGGCGGGGAACAGACACCTGAGGGCAGCTTACACACAGAGGTGGGGCCAAAACCGAAGCTGAACCCCAGGAGCTGTGTGAACAAAGAAGAGGAAGGGAAATATCTCTGTGCAGCCACAGGAGCAATGGCTTAAATCCCCGCAAGCTGCTTGGTAAACCATGCATCTGTGGAATACCTACCTGAATAGACAATGAGTGTTCCCAAAAGTGAGGTGGTGGACTTTGGGGGCAACTGTGGATTTGAGGTTTGCTTTCTGTGTTTGATTTGGTTTTGGTTTTATGTTTATCTTAGTTTAGTTTTTACTGTTTGTTTTCATTTGTGGGTTTGTTTATTGGCTTGGTTGCTCTCTTCCTTTTTTTTTTTGTGAGTGTGTGTGTATACATTTCTCTGTGCGATTTTGTTTTAGTTTTGTTTTTACTATTTGTTTTCGGGTTCTGTCTGTTCAGTTTTTTCTTTTTCTTCCTTTTCTTCTGTGTGGAGTGGCTGGCAGGGTCTTGGTGCTCTGGCTGGGTGTCGAGCCTGAGCCTCTGAGGTGGGAGAGCCAAGTCCAGGACATTGGACAACCAGAGACCTCCCGGTCCCATGCAATATTAATTGGCAAGAGCTCTCCCAGAAATCTCTGTCTCAACACTAAGACCCAGATCCACCCAACAGCCAGCAATCTCCAGTGATGGACACCCCATGCCAAACAACTAGCAAGACAGGAACACAACCCCACCCATTAGCAGACTAAGTTCACAGACACCCCAAAACACAGCACTGGATGCAGCCCTGCCCATGAGAGGCACAAGATCCAGCCCCACCCAGCAGAACACAGGCACGAGAACCCCCCAGAAGGAAGCCTACACAAGGCACCAAACCAACCTCCTCAACTGGGGGCTGACACCAGAGGTAAGAGGAACTATGAACTTGAAGCCTGCGAAAAAGAGACCCCAAACACAGTAAGTTAAACAAAGTGGGAAGACAGAGAAGTATGCAGCAGATGAAGTAGCAAGGTAAAAACCCACCAGAACAAACAAAAGAAGAGGAAGTAGGCAGTCTACCTGAAAAAGAATTCAGAGTAATGATAATAAACATGATCCAAAATCTTGGAAATAGATGGAGAAAATACAAGAAATGGTTAACAAGAACCTAGAAGAATTAAAGAGCAAACAAACAATGATGAACAACACAATAAACGAAATTAAAAATTCTCTAGAAGGAATCAATAGCAGAATAATTGAGGCAGAAGAATGGATAAGTGACCCGGAAGATAGAATAGTGGAAATAACTACCACAGAGCAGAATAAAGAAAAAAAGAATGAAAAGAATTGACGACAGTCTCAGAGACCTCTGGGACAACATTAGACGCACCAACATTCGAATTACAGGCTTCCCAGAAGAAGACCAGAAAAAGAAAGGGACTGAGAAAACATTTGAAGAGATTATAGTTGAAAACTTCCCTAACATGGGAAAGGAAACAGTCAATCAAGCCCAGGAAGCGAACAGAGTCCCATACAGGGTAAATCCAAGGAGAAACACGCCAAGACACATATTAATCAAACTATCAAAAATTAAATTCAAAGAAAAAATATTAAAATCAGCAAGGGAAAAGCAACAAATAACTTATAAGCGAATCCCCATAAGGTTAACAGCTGATCTTTCAACAGAAACCCTGCAAGCCAGAAGGGAATGGCAGGACATATTTAAAGTGATGAAAGGGAAAAACCTACAACTAGGATTACCCAGCAGGATCTCATTCAGATTCGACAGAGAAATTAACACCTTTGCAGACAAGGAAAAGTTAAGAAAATTCAGCACCACCAAACCAGTTTTACAACAAATGCTAAAGGAACTTCTCTAGGCAGGAAACACAAGTGAAGGAAAAGACCCACAAAAACAAACCCAAATCAATTAAGAAAATGGTAATATAAACATACATATCAATAATTACCTTAACTTTAAATGGACTAAATTCTCCAAACAAAAGACACAGACTGGCTGAATGGATACCAAAAAAGACCCGTATATATGCTGTCTACAAGAGATCCACTTTGGACCTAGGGACACACACAGACTGAAAGTGAGGGGATGGAAAAAGATATTCAATGCAAATGGAAGTCAAAAGAAAGCTGGGGTAGCAATTTTCATATCAGAAAAAATAGACTTTAAAATAAAGACTATTACAAGAGACAAAGAAGGACACTACATAATGATCCAGGGATCAATCCAAGAAAAAGATAAAACAGTTGTAAATGTTTATGCACTCAACATAGGAGCACCTCAATACACAAGGCGAATGCTAACAGCCATAAAGTGGGAAATCAACCGTAACACAATAATACTAGGGGACTTTAACACCCCACTTACACCAATGGACAGATCATCCAAAATGTAAATAAATAAGGAAACACAAGCTTTAAATGATACATTAGACCAGGTGGATTTAATTGATATTTATAGGACAGTCCAGCCAAAAACAACAGAATACGCTTTCTTCTTAAGTGCACATGGAACACTCTCCAGGATAGATCATATCTTGGGTCACAAATCAAGCCTCGGTAAATTTAAGGAAATTGAAATTGTATCAAGTATGTGTTCCAACCACAATGCTTTGATCCTAGATATCAATTACAGGAAAAATACTGTAAAAAATAAAAACACATGGAGGCTAAACAATATGCTACTAAATAACCAAGAGATCGCTGAAGAAATCAAAGAGGAAATCAAAAAATACCTAGAAACAAATGACAATGAAAACATGATGACCCAATACCTATGGGATGCAGCAAAAGCATTTCTAAGAGGGAAGTTTACAGCAATGCAATCCTACCTCAAGAAACAAGAAAAATCTCAAATAAACAACCTAAACTTATACCCAAAGCAATTACAGAAAGAAGAACAAAAAACCCCCAAAATTAGCAGAAGGAAAGGTATCATAAAGATCAGATCAGAAATAAATGAAAAAGAAATGAAAGAAATGATAGAAAAGATCAATAAAACTAAAAGCTGGTTCTTTGAGAAGATAAACAAAATTGATAAACCATTAGCCTGACTCATCAGGAGAAAAAGGGAGAAGACTCAAATCAACAGAATTAGAAATGAAAAAGAATAACAACTGACACTGCAGAAAATACAAAGGATCATGAGAGACTACTACAAACAACTATATTCCAATAAAATGGACAACCTGGAAGAAATGGACAAACTCTTAGAAAAGTACAACCTTCCAAGACTGAACCAGGAAGAAATAGAAAATATGAACAGACCAATCACAAGCACTGAAATTAAAACTGTGATTAAAAATCTTCCAACAAATAAAAGCCCAGGGCCAGATGGCTTCACAGGTGAATTCTATCAAACATTTAGAGAAGTGCTAACACCTATCCTTTTCAAACTCTTGCAAAATATAGCAGAGGGAGGACCACTCCCAAACTCATTCTATGAGGCCACCATCACCCTGATACCAAAACCAGAAAGATGTCACAAAAAAAGAAAACTAGAGGCCAATATCAGTGATGAATATAGATGCAGAAATCCTCAACAAAATATTAGCAAAGAGAATCCAACAGCACATTAAAAGGATTATACACCATGATCAAGTGGGATTTATCCCAGGGATGCAAACATTCTTCAATATATGCAAACCAAACAATGTGATATGCTATATTAACAAACTGAAGAATAAAAACCATATGATCATCTCAATAGATGCAGAAAAAGCTTTTGACAAAATTCAACACCCATTTATGATAAAAACTCTCCAGAAAGTGGGCATAGGGGAACCTACCTCAACATAATAAAGGCTATATGTGACAAACCCACAGCCAACATCATTCTCAATGGTGAAAAACTGAAAGCATTTCCTCTAAGATCAGGAACAAGACCAGGGTGCACACCCTCACCACTATTATTCAACATAGTATTGGAAGTTTTAGCCACGGTAATCAGAGAAGAAAAATAAATAAAAGGAATCCAAATTGGAAAAGAAGAAGTAAAACTGTCACTGTTTGCAGATGACATCATACTATACATAAAGTGTAAAGGTATACTATACCTAAAGATGCCACCAGAAAACTACTAGAGCTAATCAATGAATTTGAAAAGTAGCAGGATATGGAATTAATGCACAGAAATCTCTTGCATTCCTATACACTAACAATGAAAAATATGAAAGAGAAATTAAGGAAACACTCCCATTTACCATTTCAACAAAAGGAATAAAATACCTAGGAATAAAACTACCTAAGGAGACAAAAGAACTGTATGCAGAAAACTGTAAGACACTGATGAAAGAAATCAAAGATGACACAAACAAATGGAGAGACATACCAGGTTCTTGGATTGGAAGAAGCAACATTGTGAAAATGACTATACTGCCCAAAGCAACCTACAGATTCAATACAATCCCTATCAAACTACCAATGGCATTTTCCACAAAAGTAGAGTAAAAAATTTTACAATTTGTATGGAAATAGAAAAGACCCCAAATAGCCAAAACAATCTTGAAAAAGAAAAATGGAGCTGGAGGAATCAGGCTCCCTGACTTCAGACTATACTACAAAGCTACAGTTATCAAGACAGTATGGTACCAGCACAAAAACAGAAATATGGAAAAGGATAGAAAGCCCAGAGATAAACCCACGCACACATGATCACCTTATTTTTGATAAAGGAGGCAAGAATATATATAATGGAGAAAAGAAAGCCTCTTCAATAAGTGGTGCTGGGAAAACTGGACAGCTACATGTAAAAGAATGAAATTAGAACACTCCCTAACACCATACACAAAAATAAACTCAAAATGGATTCAAGACCTAAATGTAAGGCCAGACACTGTAAAACTCTTAGAGGAAAACACTGGAAGAACACTCTGGCATACATCACAAAAAGATCCTCTTTGACCCAACTCCTAGAGTAATGGAAATAAAAATAAACAAGTGGGACCTAATGAAACTTCAAAGCTTTTGCACAGCAAAAGAAACAATAAACAAGACGAAAAGACAACCCTCAGAATGGCGGAAAGTATTTGCAAATGAAGCAACAGACAAAGGATTAATCTCCAAATTATACAAGCAGCTCATGCAGCTCAATATCAAAAAAACCAAACAACCCAATCAAAAAATGGGCAGAAGACCTAAATAGACATTTCTCCAAAGAAGATTTACAGATTGCCAACAAACTCATGAAAGGATGCTCAACATCACTAATCATTAGAGAAATTCAAATCAAAACCACAATGAGGTATCACCTCACACTGGTCAGAATGGCCATCATCAAAAAATCTACAAACGATAAATGCTGGAGAGGGTGTGGAGAAAAGGGAACCCTCTCACACTGTTGGTGGGAATGTAAATTGATACAGCCACTATGGAGAACAGTATGGAGGTTCCTTAAAAAACTAAAAATAGAGCTACCCTATGACCCAGCAATCCCACTACTGGGTGTATACCCTGAGAAAACCATAATTCAAAAAGAGACATGTACCACAGTGTTCACTGCAGCACTATTTACAATAGCCAGGACATGGAACCAACCTAAATGTCCATCGACAGATGAATGGATAAAGAAGATGTGGCACATATATACAGTGGAATATTATTCAGCCATAAAAAAAGGAAACTGAGTTATTTGTAGTGAGGTGGATGGACCCAGAGTCTGTCATACAGAATGAAATAAGTCAGAAAGAGAAAAACAAATTCCGTATGCTAACACATATATATGGAATCTAAAAAAAGTGGTTCTGATGAACCTAGGGGCAGGACAGGAATAAAGACACAGACATAGAGAATGGACTTGAGAACACAGGGAGGGGGAGGGGAAGTTGGGACAAAGTGAGAGAATAGCATTGACATATATACACTACCAAATGTTAAATAGATAGCTAGTGGGAAGCCGCCACATAGCACAGAGAGATTAGCTTGGTGCTTTGTGACCACCTAGAGTGGTGGGATACGGAGGTTGGGAGAGAGACACAAGAGCAGGGGGATATGGGGATATATGTATACATATAGCTAATTCACTTTGTTATACAGCAAAAACTAACACAACATTGTTAAACAATTATACTCCAATAAAGATGTTAAAAAAAAAAAAAAGCCTCCTGAAGAATAATTATTCCCATAGCCAAACCCTGGTTGTTTGCTGATTTATTTGTTTATTGAAGTATAGTTGACTTTCAGCTGGTTCTTTTTATAAGAATGAAAAAGTTTTCATAAAAGAAGTTTTTAGAAATAGGCATTATAACTAATGAACATATATTATACATAATATATATTAATGTATTATATATGTATATATAAATTCTGATCAGTCTTATATTTTTCAATCCTCATCCCACTCTACTCCCACTGCAATCTGAATAAACACTGAAAAATTTATTGAACATATTTGTAATGTATTCTCTTATGATGTCATTTCACAAAAATACAAATCAAAGGCAAGGCCTTTAGGTTTTGTTGATTTCTTAATGATTCTTGGTCACAGCTTTCACTATCAACAATGTCCATACTGGAATACAGTGATCCCTTTATGAGCTATTATGTTGTTGGGATGACCATTTGTTCCCTATACTTGATTATATAATTGCTTGGTTTTTAAAGTATTTATTGCTGTCTATCATAGTTATTCTATCTTGTTACTTTTGCTATTGATTATCACTTTTCTCAGTCTGCCACTAGCAATGTCTCCCCCCCTTAGTTCTCTAATTGATTATGTTATCCTGCTATAGACTGAAAAATCATAATAAATCTGATTTTTGCATAGATTTAATAAATATTTGTTAAGCAGAATTTTTGTGTAGAGCACTGTAGTAAGGCATTAACAGAATACCAAGATGTCTAAAATGCAGATGCCTGATATATAGCCTCTTTCTTTAGATATTTTTAAGATTATATTTGTAGGAGTTTCAGATTCATAGCAAGATTGAGAGGAAAGTACAGAGGTTTCCCAGGTACCCTCTGCCCCCACACATGCATCGCCTCCCCCATTATCAACATCCCCCACCAGAGAGAGAAATTTGTTACAATTGATGAACCTATATTAAAACATCATAATCATCAAAAGTCCACAGTTTATATTACTATTCACTCTTGGTGTCGTATATTCTATGGGTTTAGACATTTATCTATGTATAATGACATGTATCCATCATCATCATATCATACAGTGTATTTTC
This sequence comes from Tursiops truncatus, assembly GCF_011762595.2. Taxonomy (NCBI): domain Eukaryota; kingdom Metazoa; phylum Chordata; class Mammalia; order Artiodactyla; family Delphinidae; genus Tursiops; species Tursiops truncatus. Next base: position 68,475,927 of record NC_047040.1, on the reverse strand, counting down.
ACTGCCCTAAAATCCTCTGTGCTGCACCTATCCATCCCTCCTCCACTCCTCCAACCCCTGTCAACCACTGATTTATTTTACTGTCTCCACAATTCAGCCTTTTCCAGAATGTCATATAGTTGGAATCAAGTCTATGTAACCTCTTCAGATTGGCCTCTTTCACTTAGTAATATGCATTTAAAGTTCCTCCATGTCTTTTCATGGCCTGAGAGCTCACTTCTTTTTAGCACTGAATAATATTCCATTGTCTGGATGTACCACAGTTTATTTATCCATTCACCTACTGAAGGATATCTTGATTGCTTCCAGAATTTGGCAATTATGAATAAAGCTGCTATAAACATTTGTGTGTAGGCTTTTGTACAGACATAAATCTTCAACTTCTTTGGGTAAATACCAAGGAGGATGATTGCTGTATCATGTGGTAAAAATCTGTTTAGTTTTGTAAGAAACCACCAAACTGTCTTCCAAAGTTCTTGTATTCTCTTTCATTCCCAGCAGCAATGAATGAGAGTTCCTGATGTTTCACATCCTCACAATCATTTAGTGTTGTCAGTGTACCAGATTTTGGTCACCGTGGTATCACATTTTAATTCGTATTTCACTGACATCACATGATGTGATCTTTAGAATTTTATGTCTATATTTCTCAATATGTTGATTTCAATATTTCTCTCTCGCTCTCTCATCTCTCACTATCTCTACATTTCCTTCCTCAGAATCACATTTAACTCCATTGTTTCAGCCATCTCTTTCATATGTAAGAACACAAATTTTTTTTTTTTTTTTTTTTGCAGTACGTGGGCCTCTCACTGTTGTGGCCTCTCCCGTTGCGGAGCACAGGCTCCGGACACGCAGGCTCAGCAGCCATGGCTAACGGGCCTAGCTGCTCCGCGACATGTGGGAGCTTCCCGGACCGTGGCACAAACCCGTGTCCCCTGCATCAGCAGGCGGACTCTCAACCACTGCGCCACCAGGGAAGCCCTGTAATTTTCTTTTTTTGTAGTATCTTTGTCTGGTTTTGGTATCAGGGTGATGGTGGCCTCATAGAATGAGTTTGGGAGTGTTCCTTCTGCTGCAGTTTTGGAAGAGTTTGAGAAGGATGGGTGTTAGCTCTTCTCTAAATGTTTGATAGAATTCAACTGTGAAGCCATCTGGTCCTGGACTTCTGTTTGTTGGAAGATTTTTAATCACAGTTCGATTTCATTACTTGTGATTGGTCTGTTCATATTTTCTATTTCTTCCTGGTTCAGTCTTGGAAGGTTATACCTTTCTAAGCATTTGTCCATTTCTTCCAGATTGTCTATTTAATTGGTATAGAGTTACTTGTAGTAGTCTCTTAGGATGCTTTGTATTTCTGCAGTGTCCATTGTAACTTCTCCTTTTTCATTTCTAATTTTATTGATTTGAGTCCTCTCCCTCTTTTTTTTGATGAGTCTGGCTAAAGGCTTATCAATTTTGTTTATCTTCTCGAAGAACCAACTTTTAGTTTTATTGAGCTTTGCTATTGTTTTCTTTGTTTCTATTTCATTTGTTTCTGCTCTGATCTTTATGATTTCTTTCCTTCTACTAACTTTGGGTTTTGTTTGTTCTTTCTTTAGTTCCTTTAGGTGTAAGGTTAAATTGTTTATTTGAGATTTTTCTTGTTTCCTGAGGTAGGCTTGTATTTCTATAAACTTCCCTCTTAGAACTGCTTTTGCTGCATCCCATAGGTTTTGGATAGTCGTGTTTTCATTGTCATTTGTCTCTAGGTAGTTTTTGATTTCCTCTTTGATTTCTTCAGTGATCTCTTGGTTAGTTAATAACATATTGTTTAGCCTCCACGTGTTTGTGTTTTTTACATTTTTTCCCCTGTAATTGATTTCTGTTCTCATAGCATTGTGGTTGGTAAAGATGTTTGATATGATTTCAATTTTCTTAAATTTACTGAGGCTTGATTTGTGAGCCAAGATGTGATCTCTCCTGGAGAATTTTCTGTGTGCACTTGAGAAGAAAGTGTAATGTGCTGTTTTTGGATGGAATGTCCTATAAATATCAATTAAATCTATCTGGTCTATTGTGTCATTTAAAGCTTGTGTTTCCTTATTAATTTTCTATCTGGATGACCTGTCCATTGGTGTAAGTGCAATGGTAAAGTCCCCCACTGTTATTGTGTTACTGTTGATTTCCTCTTTTATAGCTGTTAGCAGTTGCCTTATGTATTGAGGTGCTCCTATGTTGGGTGCATAAACATTTATAACCTTCTTCTTGGATTGATCCCTTGATCATTATGTAGTGTCCTTCCCTGTCTCTTGTAACATTCTTTATTTTAAAGTCTACTTTATCTGACATGAGTATTGCTACTCCAGCTTTCTTTCGATTTCCATTTGCATGGAATATCTTTTTCCATCCCCTCACTTTCAGTGTGTATGTGTCCCTAGGTCTGAAGTGGGTCTTTTGTAGACAGCATATATATGGGTCTTGTTTTTGTATCCCTTCAGCGAGCCTGTGTCTTTTTGTTGGAGCATTTAATCCGTTCACATTTAAGGTAATTATTGATATGTATGTTCCTGTTATCATTTTCTTAATTGTTATGGGTTTGTTTTTGTAGGTCCTTTTCTTCTCTTGTGTTTCCCACTTAGAGAAGTTCCTTTAGCATTTGTTGTAGAGCTGGCTTGGTGGTGCTGAATTCTCTTAGCTTTTGCTTGTCTGTAAAGCTTTTGATTTCTCCGTCAAATCTGAATGAGATCCTTGCCAGGTAGAGTAATCTTTGTTGTGAGTTCTTCCCTTTCATCACTTTAAATATATTGTGCCACTCTCCTCTAGCTTGTAGAGTTTCTGCTGAGAAATCATCTGTTAACCTTATGGGAGTTCCCTGGTATGTTATTTGTCGTTTTTCCCTTGTTGCTTTCAATAATTTTTTTTTTTGTCTTTAATTTTTGTCAATTTGATTACTATGTGTTTAGCGTGTTTCTCCTGGGTTTATCCTGCCTGGGACTCTGCACTTCCTGGACTTGAGTGGCTATTTCCTTTCCCATGTTAGGGAAGTTTTCGGCAATAATCACTTCAAACATTTTCTCGGGTCCTTTCTCTCTCCTTTCTCCTCTGGGACCCCTATGATGGGAATGTTGTTGTTTTTAATGTTGTCCCAGAGGTCTCCTAGGCTGTCTTCATTTCTTTTCACTCTTTTTTCTTTATTCTGTTCTGCAGCAGTGAATTCCATCATTGTGTCTTCGAGGTCACTTATCCGTTCTTCTGCCTCAGTTATTCTGCTATTGATTCCTTCTAGTGTATTTTTCATTTGTTATTGTATTGTTCATCTCTGTTTCTTTGTTCTTTAATTCTTCTAGGTGTTTGTTCTTTAATTCTTCTAGGTCATTGTTTCACATTTCTTGCATCTTTCGATCTCTGACTCCATTCTTTTTCTGAGATCCTGGATCATTTTTACCATCATATTCTAAATTCTTTTTCTGGAAGGTTGCCTATCTCCACTTCATTTAGTTGTTTTTCTGGGGTTTTATCTTGTTCCTTCATTTGGTACAAAGTCCTCTGCCTTTTCATTTTGTCTATCTTTCTGTGAATGTGGTTGTCCTCCCACAGGCTGCAGAATTTAGTTCTTTTTGCTTCTGTTGTCTGCCCTCCGGTGGATGAGGCTATCTAAGAGGCTTGTGCAAGCTTCCTAATGGGTGGGACTGGTGGTGGGTAGAGCTGGGTGTTGCTCTGCTGGGCAGAGCTCAGTAAAACTTTAATCCACTTGTCTGCTGATGGGTGGGGCTGAGTTCCCTCCCTGTTGGTTGTTTGGCCCTAGGCAACCCAGCACTGGAGCCTACCAGGCTCTTTGGTGGGGCTAATGGCAGACTCTGGGAGGGCTCACGCCAAGGAGCACTTACCAGAACTTCTGCTGCCAGTGTCCTTGTCCCCACAGTGAGCCACAGCCACCCCCTGCCTCTGCAGGAGACCCTCCAACACTAGCAGGTTAAGTCGGGTTCAGTCTCCTGTGGGGTCACTGCTGTTTCCCTTGGGTCCTGATGTGCACACTACTTTGTGTGTGCCCTCAAAGATTGGAGTCTCTCTTTCCCCCAGTTCTTTCCCTATCGAAGTCCTGCTATCAAATCCCACTAGGCTTCAAAGTCTGATTATCTAGGAATTCCTCCTCCCATTGCCGGACCCCCAGATTGGGAAGCCTGACATGGGGCTCAGACCCTTCACTCCAGTAGGTGGACTTCTGTGGTATAAGTGTTCTCCAGTTTGTGAGTCACCCACCCAGCAGTTATGGGATTTAATTTTACTGTGATTGCACCCCTCCCACCATCCCATTGCAGCTCCTCCTTTGTCTTTAGATGTGGGGTATCTTTTTTGGTGACTTCCAGTGTCTCCCTGTCAATGATTGTTCAGCAGTTAGTTGTGATTCCAGTGCTCTCACAAGAGGGAGTGAGCACACGTCCTTCTACTCCACCACCTTGAACCAATCCCTATAATATCTTTTACACCTATATCTCATATGAATTCCTTTATTTTTATTCCCAATTGGAGAACAGGCAGAGATGTTGAGATTGGACAAGGTATCACAGCTGATGGGGTTCAAAGCTCCAGCCATTTGTCCACATGGCCTGACTTTAAAAATTTCCAGCACCTCAGAGCTCCTTTTCATTTTCCTTTGTTCACATCTGTTGATAATTTCCAGAAAGTCGGACTTTGGCACATTGTGACTCCTGGATAAACTCCTGATTGTTAGAGTTTCATAAGGAAACTGAGGCTCACCATTCATATACATGTAAATTTACAGGTATTATATAAAATTAATAGGCCAGTTAAGGAAATATTGTATAGAATTAGTGAGAAGTGAGTTGTCTATACAGGCTTCTCCTACTATCCAAAAGTACAGCATTCCTAATGATGTAAAGCAAAGAAGTTATCACCTTAGGATACATCTTGCTAACATATGCACAAAATAAATGGAGAAAAAGCACAGATGATGATAGATACAGTTCAAAGCTATGAAGGCTTGATGCTGAGATGCTGAATGCAGTTTCAGAGGAAGGAGCTTGGCAGTGCCACTGTCACTGCTCCAGTGCGTGCTGCCTCTATAATGGTTTGCTACAAAACACAGGCTGAATGCTATTTTCTCTTTTTGTCTTTTTCATAAAAATGAAAATACTCTTCATATATCTTTCAGTTAGCAAAAATAAGTACTAATGTAGGTAAAACGTATTTCCATTTTAAGTTCTTCCCTGAGGTTTGTGTCCTGAACTGATAAAAGGAAAGACTGCTATTCATATAATAGTGTATCTACCCTCCTCAAGCTAACCTCCACCTGTTTCTCCATTCTCATCTTTCTTGAAACCCCTATGCACCACCTATGACTAAAGTGAACATATGACTGAACAGTTGCTAGTCCACAGTCCCTGTCTTTTCTTACCTCCATGGTTTTGCTCATGCTGTTCCTTTGCTTGAAATTAATACTTGATCAATCTACAAACCATCAAATTCATTTTTCTAATTTCAGCCTTTTCTGATGTCCCCAGCCCTATTTTCTGCTAAGTGCCATCATCCACATATGTCTTATCTTTACTCCAAGGATGAATTACTTTTTCCTGAATAAATATTTGTATTGAACAATATTGCCATAGGTTTTCATAGGCATTCTTTATTAAAGTAATAACTTCCTAGCCCTAGTTTTCTATGAGTTGGATTTTTTTCCCCCAAAACCATGAGTGGGCATTGAATTATATCACATATTTTTCTGCATATTTCAGAAGATTACATAATTTTTCTCTGTTATTATGTTAATGAGGTATATTATTTTTCAAACTGTTAAATCATCTTTTATACTTGAAAAAATAATTGGTCAGGATTTATTATAATTCTTACATTTTGCTTGACTTGGCTTGCTAGTATTTGTTTAAAAATTTTTCATCTATGTTTAGGGAAATTAGCCTAGAGTTTTCCATTCCAATTATCCCTATCTTAGATGTTTATATCAAGTTTTATACCCTCATAAAATAAGTTGGGAGGAGTTCACTCTTTTTCAATTTTGTGAAATAGTTTGCTTAACACTAGTATTTTCTCCTCCTTAAATATTAGGTATAATTCTCTATCAAAGTTTTTTGTACTTGGGAATTTTCTTAGTTGACAGATGTTAATTACAGATTGCACTTCTTTAATAGATAAAGGAATATTCAGGGGTTCTCTTTCCCCTTATGTTAGTTCTGGTCATTTGTGTTTTATAAAGAATTTGTCCATTTCATCTATATTTCAAAATATATTTTGAGGGAGTGTCATAAAGCTGTTCATAAAACTGTGCTATAATGTGTGTAATGTCTGTATGATCTAGACTGCTGTCTCCTTCTTTATTTCTGATATTGGTATTTCATACCTTCTTTTTTCTTAAATAATCTTTTTAGGGGCTTAATATTACCTAGATGCTGTTATTTGTGAATGCTGGTCTACTTTTCTTCACCTGTACTCCTAGGTTGTATCCCTTTGAGGTCTTCAACTAAAAGCCTGAAGTGTTTGCCAAACATCCTCCTCCTTGGTTGCTTTGAAACATAACTTTTTTTCCCATCAGCCTCATGAAATGACTGGAAGGTCTGCCTGATTTTTTTAGGCTCTAAGCTACCATTTGCTTTCCACCTTTTCAGCCCATCAGATAGTACATGTTATTGGTAAATATGTCAAGGGAAAAAATTTACACTAAATATTGGATTCACCTTTCTGTGTTTCCCTTTAGTCCTGATACTTATAACTATCCAAAGCCTGAATATATCCTGATGATTGGTCTGCAAAAACAGAAGAAGAAGATGATTGATAGTTTCTTGAGGACAGATTTCAAGTGTGCCCTAAATTCTCCACTTTAGCACAATATCTTGAATATAGCAGGTGCTCAGCAAAAGATTTTGAATGCTTTTCTACAGTAATAAGTAACCATTAGTTAATTAATACTTTCCTATTGAAATGTTAATTAAATAAATATTGTGTGATAGCTGTAATGAGTGAAATAATGTAAGGCAGTATAAACAATTAATGATCTCTCTAATTACTTAGCTGCTTAATCTATTCGTAATTAAACCAATGTTAGTAGCCTTTATATTCCCTCTTATCCTGTGTCCATCCAAAATTATGTACACATATATGCACATATACAGACTTTTGGTTTTTTTGCTTTTACAAAAATGGATCCTTTTTACTCTCACTTTCTTTTCATACATAAAATATATCCTGTCTTCCCTTCACATGAACAAAGAGAGATTTGATCCCTTTTTTTTAAGTCACTCTTAACATTATATAATATGAATGATATAAATTTCAACACACACACAAACCAATCCTGCTATGTTTTCCTAAGACAATTTCATATTTCTATTTCAGGCTTCTAATAATATTTTTCCTTATAATATTTCTCAAATGTTTAAACAGTTCTTAAATCTCTTATTTCAAAGGCATAGTCATTTTAGATAGGTAGATAGGTGGATAAAGAGAAAGAGGAAGAAAGAGAGAAAGAGATTCAATGCCAACAAAATTGTCTTCTCCTATTGGTCACCACTTACTTTGAAATATCTGTTTTAATTGTCATTTAATTTTAATAATCCCCTGAGTATTGTTTTAGATACGGTAGATTGGCAGTAAAATCACTGAATCATTTTCCATACCCATCGTTTTACCTTTTCTAGAACATCATTATCCTAGAAAAAACTTAGAAGGGTATGGAAATCAGAGGCCTGTGACCAAGCCATCCTTTTGCAAAAACTCAAATTGGTGCTTTCCCTTAATTTATGGAACATCATCTCCATCACTTCTCCCACTACAAGGATGGTTTCCAATGTGTTCTGTTTAATTATACAGATGGTCCCCAACTTTAGATGGTTTGACTTAAAGATTTTTCTACTTTATGATGAAGCAAAAACAATACGCATCCAGTAGAAACTGTACTTTTTTGAATTTTGACCTTTTCCTGGACTAGATCACACTATATGCAGTGCAATTCTCTCTCGTGATGCTGGGCAGAAGCAGTGAGCCACAGCTCCCAATCAGACATACAATCACACAGGTGAACAACTGATACACATACAACCATTCCTTACCCATTCAACCATTGCGTTTTTCACTTTCAGTACAGTATTCAATGTTGCATGAAATAGTCAACACTTTATTATAAAATAGGCTTTGTGTTAGATGATTTTGCCCAACTGTAAGCTAATGTTAAGTGTTGGGAGTATGCTTTAAGGTACATTAAACCATGATGTTCAGTAGTTTAGGTGTATTAAATGCATTTTCAACTTCTGACATTTTCAACTTAATATGGGTTTATCAGGACATAACCCATAGTCAAAAAAACTCTATCTCAATCAGTTAGGGGTATTTTCCCTCTGTGATTCCACTCCTAAACAAGTCTCCTTCTGTCTAATTAGAGATGCTTATAAACAGGGCCACTTCTAGGCCTAACGTCTAGGGTGAGCAAAGCATCAGGCACATATTTTATGAAGGGCCCTTTCTATATCAACAACATGATTTTTAAAAGGCATAACAGGGCTTCCCTGGTGGTGCAGTGGTTAAGAATCTGCCTGCCAATGCAGGGGGCATGGGTTCGAGCCCTGATCCGGGAAGATCCCACATGCCGTGGAGCAACTAAGCCTGTGCACCACAACTACTGAGCCTGCGCGTCTGAAGCCTGTGCTCTGCAACAAGAGAGGCCGCCATACTGAGAGGCCCGCGCACCGCGATGAAGAGTGGTCCCCGCTTGCCACAAGTAGAGGAAGCCCTCGCACAGAAACAAAGATGCAACACAGCAAAAATTAATTAATTAATTAATAAACTCCTACCCCCAACATCTTCTTTAAAAAAAAAAAAAAAGCTGCTCCTGGCTAGCTTCGTATTTCCAATATTTAGCAAAAGGAAGTACCATTGTTATTAATTACAATGCTATGGCTCTTTGGAACTTGTTTATATGTAAACAATATAACCTTGCCTCTGCAGTGTCTTAATACCATTTATTTAATACTGGTTACATTGTTACTTATGATGCTGCAGCATCCATTATGCTGCCCATGAACACTAGGTTTTAATAGCTCTCTAAAAGTTGTAACTGAGCATCATTGATAATTTTCCCGTGTATGCAAGAAAATGTGAAAAACAATTTATTTTTTGTTCATGTTAAATTTCCTATTGGGGATTTCGTAGCATAAAATACACATCTTCCATCTATGTCTTCTCTGCATAGGCTATAATCACTGCATTCCTAAAATGTGATTTCATTCAGTGCTTTCCCCACAAGGCCATAAACAGAGGATATGCCAGGGCCCATAGGCAGAACAAAAAGAGCATTCTATTTGCACAAGGGATATCCATGCTTTTCTTGAACAGCTTATGGCCAAACCAGGATAGCATGATGTCACCCATTGTTGAAGGCAAGAGATAAAGGAATTGTTTGGAAAGCCCTCAGAGAGAATAGGTGTGGTGACCTCCAGAGTACTACCCAACAGATAAACCAGAGCCAGTGGAACAGATGGAGTGATTGTCAGAAACTTTAAATATAAGGACACAGATCAGTTGAAAGTGACAGGATAGAAAGACTTGCCTGCAAATAATCAAAAGTAAGTGGTGTAGCTATAATTAACATCAATGAAGAACACAAGGCAAGGCGAGTTATTTCATAATGATAAAAAAGTTAATTCGGTGAGGAAATATAGCAATAATAAATGTGTATTCATCTAACAAAATATCCTCAAAGAATATTTGAGCTTTGGGATTATGAGTAAAATATGCAAATATAGATTTAGCACAGAATATATCCATGATGTTTTAAAAAATAATGTGTTAACTTTGACCTTTTAAGTATTTTGAGAAACACATTATCTGCTACTCACCTTCCTCCTAATCTGATTTTCCAACCCCTTAAGTGAGAACTACTGGCTTAAAAGAACACATCCACTTTGAGTCACTTTGAGGCTATGGGCTGTAATTCATAAAACCGCCACGAGATGGTAGTGGTTATCTGTTTTAAAGTGTACACTGAACAATTAAAATCTCTCCACAAATGGCAATATCAAAACAAAGGTATGGAGAATGTCAGTTACTTCCTCTTTGAAACCATAACCTAGTTATAGTGGTGTAGAATATTTTATCTAGCAAACATTTTAAGACAATAAATGCTGATTTTGAGGAATCAAGAAGTGATATAATTCTTGCCTTCAAGGAGATTATGGACTGGTGGGACATACTGGTGAGTCCACAGGGAATGACAGTACTGTGTGATGCACCATATAAAACAGAAGTACAGGGCTTCCCTGGTGGCACAGTGGTTGAGAGTCTGCCTGCCGATGCAGGGGACACAGATTCGTGCCCCGGTCCGGGAAGATCCCACATGCCACGGAGCGGCTAGGCCCGTGAGCCATGGCCGCTAAGCCTGCGCATCCGGAGCCTGTGCTCCGCAGCGGGAGAGGTCACAACAGTGAGAGGCCCGCGTACCGCAAAAAAAAAAAAAAAAAAACAGAAGTACAGGATTCTGTGTGCTCACATAATATTAACATGTAACCCGACTTAGATCAAGGAAGGCTTTGTAGAAGACATGGTTCTCTATAACATATAATCACCACCATCTGATAAGATAAAAAAAACTAAAGAATGATCAAAGTTAGCTGGCAAAATACATGAAAAGAACAGTACTCCCCAAAAAGAAATAGCATGTGCAAAACCCAAATTTTTTTTGAAGTACCAAAAACTTTGGGTTTTTTTAGTACTAAGGCTAAATTCAAAGAACTAAAAAATCAAATAATTTAATTGAATTATATAGAAATATAATCTGAAGACATATTTAAAAGAATCATGACACCCCCCTCCCAGGCCCACACTGTTTTGCAGGTGAGTTTTACCAAACATTTAAGGAGTGAATAATTCTTCCTTCAAATGGAAGGGGAGAAAAGATGCTGGAATAGCTAACTAATTTTATGAGACTAGAAAAATCCTATTACTAAATTAAATATACGAAAAGAAAAAAGTTTATAGATTTAGGACTCCTGGTTTCCAGTCAGGCATGTAAAGAGCTTATAAGTCGCCACTTCATCCTAACAAGTAATAAGTCGCCACTTCATCCTAACAAGTAAAAACTGAACAAATTTAAAAATCAACAGTTCTTAGATTCAGCAGAGAAGTGAGGCCACAGGACAAACCACTGCCCCCCAAATTAGAGACAGACAGGCAGATACAGAGAATCACAATTTCCCCCGAAGAGAAACCCACCAGCAGAAACCTCCCTGGGAAGGCTGAACTGCAATTGACAAATTGCTGGAGGTTCAGTGTGGACAAACCTAGGAGATAAAAATTCTAGGGAGGCCCAGTCAGAGGGACTTAGCCACATTTTTATGAGTTTTAACTCCTGGAGCTCTAACTGGTTCACTGTGAGAACCTGTGTGCTCAGAGAAAAATCACTTTGGGTTTCCAGCAGGAGAGGAGAAGTAACCACTTGCGAAATACAGGAGAGGACTCTATCCTTAACAAGACCTACCCTTAGGAGAAACCTTTACCTATTTGGGTTTTCTCAGAGCCTAAACCACCTGAAGGAAGGAATACAGAACTCCAGCACCCTCTGGCCATTCTGTACTAAGGGGATGAAACAAATGTACTGAGAAGCACTTGAGAAGTTCACAGCTTAGGAGCACAGGCTCACCAAAAGACTGAGACTTAATCACAGGACTATAGAATGCTTCCCCTCCCTCTACAGCTTATCACTACACTGTTAAAAGCCTACTTACCGTAGTTCTATTTACCTAATTCAATATGTCTGCTTTTCAACAAAACGTATGAAGACATACTGAAAGGCAAAACACAGTCTGAAAAGGAAGAACAAGCATCAGAGCCAGACACAGCAGGGCTGTTGGAATTTTCAGAATTTAAAAGAAGTATGATTAATACACTAAGATCTCTAACGGAATAAGCAGTCAACAAGCAAAAACAGATGAGTAATGGAAGCAGAGAGATGGAAATTTTAAGAAAGGAAAATAAATGCTAAGGATCAAAAACACTGCACACTGTAACAGAAATGAAGAATGCCTTTGACGGACTCATTAGTAGACGGGACACGGCTGAGGAAAGAAGCTCTGAGCTTGAGGATATGTCAATAGAATCCCCAAAATGAAAAGCAAAGAGAAAAAAAAAAAAGTTGGAACAGAATATCCAAAAACTGTGGGACAACTACAGAAGATGTAACATACATGAAATGGGAATACCTGAAGGAGAAGAAAGAGATCAAGGAATAGAAGAAATTTTTGAAGCAACTATGTTTCTCTCCCAACTCCTCACTCGGGGACTCAAATCCTAGTCTTTATTCTCCGCTGCTCTAATCAACAGCATATTTTTAATTGATAAATTCTGCAACTATTTTGAAATGTTTCACCAAAGTATTTCAAAGGCAGAGTCACCTTCATGTTTCATTTATTCAAAAATATCTCAAGTGGTTTGAAAAAACCCTTTCTAATATGTGAATTGAAGTATGAGAACATTTTCTCCAGGAAATAAATGTTAAATGACTATTGATTACTCATTTCATTAATTACCTTTAAAAAAAAGAATAAAACTGCTTAACTTGAGCTTCTCTTACACATTTGCCAGAACATATGATCTTTATACTTTCTGTATTTGAAAAAATGTTAGACATAACATGGCATAACAAATAGCATTGAGAAGGGGATTGGAGAGGAAAAAGAAAGTTACTTAATTAATTTGAACAGAAAATAAAGTTTTTCAGAGCAGTAAAAACTCGACAGGAAACAAATAAGGAGATTCTGACCATAGCACTCATGGACACATTCTTCCTACACCCACATCACCTTTGCAAAAATCCTCCCTTATATTCAATCCTACAGAGGCCACTTTAAATACCAACACCCAATTACCACACCATAGCTGATTGGTGGAAGGTATATTTGGAATTACTAGTATATTTTATCCATGTTTCTTTGCCTGGAATATATAATCACCTACCCACGATTACAAGATTCCAAACATGTGTCTACCTAAAGTATAATCCAACTCCAACTATAGACACATCTTCAGAAGCGTTCACCTTAAAGACACAACCCAAGGATTTGAGAAATGAAGGAGCAACATTTCTCAGAGTCTACAAAGTCCAGGTTACATCCATTCTTCTTCAATTTTTTTGGTTGTTTTTTGGTTTGGGGGTGTTTTTTGACTGGATTCATGAAAAGGTTTCACTATCAAACTCTTAATTAGAATTTAATTACCCCAATACAGGGAAATTACAATAAGAATTAGCATTTACAGAAAGTGAATAAAAAAAGAGACTTCTTACAAAGAAATGAACATTGATAATGGGACTAGAACAGATAGCACATATTAGACCACAGAAAATTTAAGGCACACGATAGGATCAACAGATTTTCAGGTGAATGCATTTATTCAACCACTGCCTCGAATGAGAGTGAATTCCTTGGTCTGCGAATCTGGCTGCTCCAGGTTCTGCCTGGCGGGAGGGCTCATCTCTACTTTTCTTTGGGAGTATATCGTGTGAGGAACAGGACACTTTGAACTACCTGCATTCTTATATTTTCTGTACACCAAGCACTGTAAATCCTTGATTTGAAGGGGGAAAACCCCCACATCTATGATGATAAAGCTTGAAATTTTTCTCTGTAAAATTGAGCAGGTGCTTGATTCCATTTAGGGGATTCTCTTGGCTATAAATCTGGGTCAGAGATGTTGTATTGAATAACTTGTCCCGGGATGTCTTCATTAAGAACTGTTAGAGCTAACAGACCCCTTCTAAATTTCTGTTGCTTTGCAGCAACCAGACCTGGTTTGATTTTTCTCTTTTAATAGAATTTGCCTCAGTGTACTGACTGAAAAATGTTTCTAGGATGCTCTTATTCCCTAATATGTCTTAAAATTTTATTTGTCTGAGGATGCATTATAAATTCCAAACCCAGCCTCACAATGGTAAGATACATCATGTTTGTAAGGGGTAATTCACGGAACACTATCATTCGGGTCCGTGCCAGGCCCTTGCCATGTTTTTTCTAATTTGATTAATTGTTCTATTTATCCCCCTCCAAGCCCAAACTCCAACATGTTTAACATATGATCTTACAGATCTTTGTATCCCTACCAGAATACAAGCACTATGAGGATAGCAATTGTATCCTGACACATAGTATATATCTACTATATGTTAGTTTGTTTACTTGTTGGACAAAGAGAGAGACTGTCAAAATCTTATGTATAATGGCCACATCAGTTTACACACCTATCAGCAGTTTCTCTTCTCAACACTTGGAAAATAACTTATAATTTTTTTGCCAATCTGAAAGTATTATCTCTGATTGTTTTCTCTGATTACTAATGAGCCTGAGCATCACTTCAAACACCTGCTAACTACCAGGTTTAATTTCTGCAGTTACTATTTCTATTTCTTGCCCCTTTTGTTTCTGAGTTTCCTATAATTTTCTAGTTGACCTGAGAATTCGTTTATGCCAACTATTAATACTCTTCTGATTTGGAACATTGCAAGTATCTTCTCTCAATCTACATGTGTTTATAGTGAAAAGAAACATTGTTTTTAATGTAGTCAAACCCATAACTTTTCCCATTAACTTTTCTGTTTTCAGGTATTATATAAGACATCTTAATCCACCACAGCATTAGAAAGCTATTCCAATTATGATTTTAACAGTTTTATAATTTACCTTTAAATTTAGGTCTTTAATCCATTTTGAAAATTTTAAATGATGTAAATTAGACATCCCAAACTAATTTTCTCCGTGTAGTTAGAAAGTTTTCCTTCATTACCCGTGAGAAAGTCTAGAGTTACCTTCACTTTCTTTTTTGCTACGTCTCTCGTATGCCAATTTTCAGTATCTATAAAGGTCTGCTCATGGAATTTCTTTCCACTTGTCTGTTCATCAGGTCTTTCCCAAGTACAACACTGCATTTACGTATGTAAGTTTTAGATTCATTCAGTATGAAGTACAATTCCTTTCAGTTTGCTTTTCAAAAGTGTTTTAGCTATTCTTAGTCATTTATATTTCTATATTTATTTTAGAATCAGTTTATTGAGTTCTTTCAATATCCATCAGAATTTGTATTGAGATTGCCTTGTATTTACACACATTAATTTACTAAAAATATTAAATAGTTCTATTAAAAAACATAGTGTATTTCTCTGTTTATTCAAGGTTACTTTTATATTCCTTTGGTAGGCAGAAAAATGTTCCCCCTCTCAACCATATCCATATCTTAACCTCTGGAATTTATAAATATGTTGCTTTATATGGCAAAAGGGAATTTGCAGATGAGGTTAAAGTTACAGACCTCAGTTGAGATTATTTGAATTATCTGGGTGGGCACGAACTAATCACATTAGTTCTCTTTTTCACCTTTTTTTTTTTTTCCCTTGTCATGTCCTTCCTTCTAAAAATTATTAACTGAAGTTCATAGTTTATGGATTGTTTTTATCTAATATCCTATTGCTACTCTAGGATACCACATTATATTTATTTGTCATGTCTTCTTAGGTTCCTCTTTACTGTGACAGTTTCTCTGAATTTCCTTGTTTTTATGACCCTGACAGTTTTGAGGAGTATTGGGCAGGTATATGTAGGAATCTGTCTGATGTTTTTCTCATGATTAGCTTGGGTTATGGTTTTGGGGGGAAAAGATCACAGAGGTTAAGTTCTACTTTTACCACATCATATCCAGGGCATATAATATCAATAAGATTTATGACTGTTGATATTGACCTTGATCACCTGGCTAAAGTACTATGTAACAGGTTTCTCCACAGTAGAGTTACTCTTTTCACATGTTTCCATACTGCACTTTTTGGAAGGAAGTCACAATGTACAGTCCACATTTAAGGAGTAGGGAGTTAAGCTCTCCACTTTAATGTGGAATAACTACAAAATTTATTTGGAATCAATCTTCACAGATCTGTCTTGTGTGCCTCATTTATTCACACATTTATTTATATCTATGTGGACACATGAATATTTATTTTATGCTTTGGGCTATAATCTATTTTGTTACTCAGATTCCTTCAGCTCTCCCATTGGGTGCTCCTTCTGTTGTCTCCTGTGTCTCTTTGACACACTTCCCATCAATGTGAGCAGGTTTGTTTGTTTAAGCACTTTTTTACTTTCTGGCACAGTGAGATGCTCCAAGTTCATCTCGTATATTTCCTATCCCTGTCCTATTTTCAGCTACTTCCATCGAGGAGCATGGTTCCATTTATTGGAGAATGGTATTAGAAACGAAGATCTGGGTATTTGGTGTGCTTGTTGCCACTGGTGTGATCATTTCTTTTAGGACTGCCCAGCTGACAGAGCAAATAATTATGTTTGTATGCTAACTTGTACATATACACATATCTATAAACATATAGATATAATTTATAGATATGAATGGAACCTATAAGAGTAAAGGCAAAATAAACTACACATCAGTACCGTACCCTAGTTGATAACATTGGCTTCCACGGGGGTACAGGTTAATAATTCTTCTACTGGTACACAAGGACACTAGGATTGAACAAGTCAGTAAATAGCTCATGAATGGCAGTAACTAGGTTTATTATAGATCAGCAAGGGATTGATCCATGTGGTAAGAGAATAGTGTTGGAGACATCAGTAAGAATTAATGTTTAACTTAATGTGAATATTGATGGTTAGATCTAAAAATATTTCCTCCCTTTTTTATTACTTTGAATTTATTTTCTTTCTCCTTTTCAATTTTTCTGATTTAAATACTTAGCTCGTGTCTTTATTTTTTCTTGTTTTCTGATATATATTTAGAGCTATAACTTTAATTTTTAAAAATATTACTTTAACTATGACCTAGGAATTTGGCATTGAGCTGTAAGTAATTATTTCCTTTATGACTTCTTTCCCATCCCAAGAATATTCTTTATTTTTTAAAATTTCTGAATACATGGTATTTTGTATTGCTTTTTACTGTTTTTTAAATTTTTATTATTTATTTTTTGACTTTATTTTAGAGCAGTTGTAGAGTTACAACAAAATTGAGAGGACAGTTCAAAGATTTTCCATACACTCCTGCCCTGCATATGCACAGCATCCTCCATTATCAGCATCATTAACCAGAATCGTACATTTTGGATGAGCCTACACTGACACATCATAATCACACAAAGTTCATAGTCTACTTTAGGGTTCACTCTTGGTGTTGTACAGTCTATGATTTTGGACAAATGTATGATGACATATATTCATCATTATAATATTATACAGAGTATTTTCACTGCCTTAAAAATTCTCCATGCTCTATTCTTCTCTCCTCTCCCTCACTACCCCTGACAAGACTGATCTTTTTATTGTCTTTATAATTTTGCTTTTTCCCAAATGTCATATAGTTGGAATTATACAGTATGTAACCCTTTCAGATTGGTTTCTTTCACCTAGTAATATACACTTAAACATTTCTACATGTCTTTTCATGGCTTCGAAGCTCATTTCTTTTTAGCACTGATTAATATTCCATTGTCTGGATATACCACAATCTATTCACCTGCTAAAGGATATCTAGGCTGCTTCTAGAATTTGGCAATTATGAATAAAGCTGCTATAAACATCTGTATGCAGATTTTTGTGTGGATATAAGTTTTCAATTCCTTTGGATAAATACCAAGGAACATGACTGCTGGATATGAGTTTGTTTAGCTTTGTAAAAAAAAAACAAAACTACCAAACTGTCTTCTAAAGTGACTGTACCATTTTGTATTCCCAGTTGCAATAAAAGAGAGCTCCTGTTGCTTCACATCCTTGCTAGCATTTAGTGTTTTAACAGTGTTCTGAATTTTAGCAATTTAATAGATACGTAGTGGTATCTCATTGTGTTTTAATTTGCATTTCCCTGATGACATATGATGTAAGACATTTTTTCATATGCTTATTTGCTGTCTGTATATTTTCTTTGCTTACTATATTTCTTAACAAAGGAGAATGGCTCAACCATGCCACCTTGGTGACCTTGCATGTATACATATAAGCAAAGGCTTGAGCTGCAGCTTATTTGAATCTTGGGAGTACACCCTATGATCTTCTGGGGACAAGAGAGTGTGGGAGGCCTTTAAGGAGTTTCTATGAGGTCACCGCCCATTCATCTCTTTATCTCCTCTTTATCTCCTCTGGAAGGCTGTTATGAATCAGTTTCTCGTCGCCTCTTGAGTCAGATGAGTTATGGGGCTTTCTCCCCCACCCCCCTAAGTACACAGCTACAGAATATAAAACTACATAGCTACAATCTAGATTTGGTTCTGCGGCAACATGATATTCTACAACTTGCATTGCAGTCATTCGTCTCCTTTTGTTTCAGTGTTGAACTTTTCATTGCGCTGGGCAGGGACTCAGGGAGCTGGCACCTCCGGCTTATTCTTCTTTCTTGCTGTCCATGTAATTAATAAACTCTCTAAATCTAAAAGTGGCTCATTGTATCTTTACCAGTTGAAGTTGCCAGGCTTTGCCTTGTCTTGTGTTTGTGAATCTCCATGATGTTATCTCAAATTTAATATTTTGTATAAATCCATTTCTGTCAATATTTGTGTTACACCCAATGAATACCAGATGTAAATTCTATAGATATTAGTTTGTGTTTTTGATTGGAAATGCCTGTCATCCAGAATTGATATCTTTGTAATATTGAGAGTTCTAATCCATGGACATTTTTCATCTCTCCATTTATATAGGACTTCTTTAATTTCTCTCAATTGTTATTTGTAGATTTGGATGTAGAGGTCTTGCATACTTTAATTGAATTTTTCCTCAGTATTTCATGTTTTTGATGTTATTTTTAAAAATTTCATTTTCCATCTGCTTTTTGCTGTTATTTAGAAATGCAGTTGATTGTTGATACAATTTACTTTGTATTATGGTACTATGTACCGTGCTACATCTAGCTACCTTGCTAAGAATCTTTATTTTCAATGTATACCATCATGCCATTTGCAAAACTGATAGCTTAATTTCTTGCTTTGCAAACTAATATCTTTTGTCCTTGGTTTCTTGTATTGCTAGGATTCTGATCCTATGTTTTCTACAAGCAGTGATAGCATGCATCCATGTCCTGTTCTTGATATCTAGAAAAAACCTTTCAATAATTCAGCATTAATTATGATATAGGATATCTTTTAAAAATATACTTTATCAGATTAAGAAAGTTTCTTTCTATATCTTGTTTGCTAAGAAAATATTTTCCAAATTCAACTGCATTTCAAAAAAATGACTAAATATTTGATAATAAGAAATTACTGTAATGGGGGTGTATGTGATAAATGTATTATTACATTTTATAAAATTCCTTACACTTTAGTGACACATTCTGGAACATATACAGATGAAATGATGTGATGCTAAGGATTTGCTTTGAAATAATATGGGAGAGGGAAGTGGACAGATTGTGGCTGAGGCAGGATTGCCCATAGGTTCATGTTAGTTGGGGTTCATTTTACTGTTCTACTTTAATATATTGAAAATCTTCTATAATAAAAAAGGTCAAACTGAAAATAATTTGAAATTAAATTTTCAACACGTATTACTCAAAACAAATGTATTAACTTTAATTCAATGTGCCTGAATTTCTCCATTTACTTCTATCAGTCGTAGCTGATATTTCTTCACCTTATCTAAGATACTCTGCCAACAGTTTTATTTCTCATGGCAAATGAACAACACCAGAAATGGAAAATACAACCAGTTGTTAGCCCTAAATTTAATTTAACGCTTCTTATATAGAAACTGAACATACCACTGACTACTAGCTCATAATATAAATTTAAAAAGACTAAACCTGTAATAATGATGGTAGGGACCAATTAAAGCAAACCTGTATGTGTGCACGTTTGTGTGTGCCACACACACAAACATATATGTGTGGAAGAGAAGCAGAATGAGTGTGAGTTTATACTTTAATTCAATTTTAAGCTTAATGCGTTAAACTTTTAAAGCCTTATTGTTTTCATTTATAAATAGGTTATAAAACCTTCATTGAATTATAAAGATTAAATGAGACACTGTGCCTGAAGTTTTAACATCATTTTTGGCACATGATATGTGATCAATAAAATTGGTCTTTAATTTACTATTGAGAGTATTTTAAGCTTGGCTTTATTTTTTTTAACACAAAATTCATCACTAAGCTTGGCTTTAAATCAAAATGTCAGTAAAAAGTTTTTCTTTCGTTGAATATGAAGAATCCTAGTAACCCGTAGCTTTCTCTAGAATGAACAATGTTTGAATATAGATAGTATGATTAGCTACAGTAAAGTGTCTCTTTTCAGGTATAGGAAATACCCACTTAGTTGTGTTTCAAAATCTCAGGCAATCCCTCAATGAATCTCAGCTTAAGCTATCAAGGCTTTGGGAGGTTCCAGGGAATTGAACTCAGAAATTTAGCCCTCTTTTTCTCTTTAGGGCCACTGATCCGAACTTGAAGCCTAGTTGGGAGTAGAGTTGGGGAGGAGACAAGACCTTCAGAGGCACACTACCTTTTCTGTTACTGTCCCCAGTTACTGACCAAAACACAGAAGTGGTGTGGGTGTGCAGATTTTTCAAAAAATCAAAATATCTGCGTCAAGTTCATTTAAATATATTTGGAGATATATTCATGTTTAATATAAGTAGTCCTTTTTTCTATATGCTTCAGTTTTCACTGATTCTCTTAACTCTACCTCAAGGTAAAATTTTAATTCACTCAGGCTCAAATAGGCTTGGGAATATGGTAAAGTGTTTGAGAATAATAACATTTTAGAGATGTCAATTTAGAGATCATCTAGTCCCAACACCTGCAATTATAAGTGAGGAAATCATAGCACAGAGAGGTTAAGAGCTTTGTGCAAGGTTGCACATCAAGTTAACAACTAATCATAGAATTATTAAAAAAGAAAAGTTGCCACTATTTTAAAAGTCATACTTAGAAACTTCAGAGCTGGATTTGGCCTTGGAAATTGCTTTGTTATCCCTTCTCATTTTATGGATAAAATAACTAAGGTCTAGGAAGGTTTCAGCAGACCTGGGATCTGGAATCACACTCCTGACCACCAGTTCCCTCGTCCGTCCATGCTGTGTTGCCACTACTTTCTCAGACATGTCTGTGACACAATACTTTTAGCTGGGAAATATAATGTATATGGTGTAGTACATGACATAACTAATTATATCCATAGCTATTTTATTAGTATTATTGTTTTAGAGGAATAAATAATATTTTATAAAGATATTTTAACTAAAGAACTACTTCTGCCCTATTTATTTGTTTGGCAAGCTTATTCTCATTTTTGTCCAACCTCTTTTTATTTCTGTTCTTCACCTTACTCTTCCTTTGAGAAATTCCCCTTTATATGGTTACCATGGAAATTGCTCTCTTCCCCTTCAATTTTCCCAGTCATTTGAATCTATTTATTTTATGGGGTATATACAGAGCATCTTCAATACTTCAGGGAGACACCCACCTTAAGTGTTAAGAGTGAATTTATATTTTGCTGTTTCTTGTTATATTTGATACATTTTCCTCACACTAAAAGCTTACCACACCCATAGAATCTTGATTTTAGCTGTATGTCATTCATTACACACAATCTCCGATAGATGTCACTATACACCATGTATTAAAACAAGAAACCTTAAATGCCTTTTATTCAACAAATAGATTTTTTGATAAAAGTATGTTGCTTTATGGCTCATCAGATTATGACACTCTATGGTTCCACATATAATGAAGCCTGGGCTGATGTTGTAGGAAATTTACAATGCCATTAACAAAACAAATGACTAACACTGAGATTCTCACTAATTAATGTATACACTGCTTTTCATCCTCATATTGTACTAGGCAGCCATATTAGAGAGTAAAGAAATATAGGAAGTTAAAAACTGCATTTAAAACAGAGATACTCAGTATTTGACTTTCAATGGCATGTGCCTCTTTTATAAGAAATCTCATTGGATTATTTCAAATTAGACTCTGAAAGCAAAGCAGTGGTGAATGGTGAGTGTCCTACAGCTTTCACTCACATAACAGATTCAAGAAAATTATTTCTGTGTGAAATTGTGGAAGGTACATTCAAGATTTCATTTAGACACTTCATTCTAGGATTGAGAAAGTGATGTTAAAGATGATAAAATACCTGGCCAAAGCCACAAAGCACGGTATAGGCAGAGCTAAGATTTCCATGTCATTAGTATTTTTCTGTTTTTCTTAGCATTGAAGAGCTAAGCTGACCAGCCTAACTAAGAAGCTAGAGCAGATAGGAAGGAAGATGTGCATAGAAAGCCTTGTACAACAATGATGTTGGCAAACAAAACCACAAATATCTACCATTTAGGGAGCATTTTATATGACTGTTGTACATGGATAATCCTCACAAGTATATTACATGCTCCTATTTTTCTACTTGAAGAATGAAGTTATGTGGTGGTAGCTATAAATCATTGTTGCTATGGTAGTGAGAGAAATTGTGAATGTTCAGAGACATAGAATAATAATAACGATAATAATAATAACACTAGCAATATTTGTTGAACACCTACTATAGGCCAGGGAAAAATAATAATGAGTAATATTTATTGTTCACAAACTATATGCCAGACATTGTGCTAGACTCTTTACACAATCACATATATTTGTTATCCTCAAAACAACTTTGAAAAAAAATACTACTATTAGTATTATTATACAGGGAGTATTAAACAGGGAGAAACAAGAGAGTCAAGAAGGCAAGTAAATTGCATAAAGTTAGGTACCCACTAAGAGTTGGAGTTAGCATTTTAATACAAAATCTAGGATGGCACTAGGCCTGCAAGAAATGTGGGGTGGAGAGAAGGGGAAGATGGCGGAAGAATAAGACGTGGAGATCACCTTCTTCCCAACAGATATGTCAGAAATACATCTACACGTGGAAAAACTCCTACAGAACACCCACTGAACACTGGCAGAAGACCTCAGACCTCCCAAAAGGCAAGAAACTCCCCACGTACCTGGGTAGGGCAAAAGAAAAAGGAAAAAACGGAGACAAAAGAATAGGGATGGGACCTGCACCAGTGGGAGGGAGCTGTGAAGGAGGAAAGGTTTCCACACACTAGAAGCCCCTTCGTGGGCGGAGACTGCGGGTGGCGGAGCGGGGAAGGTTCGGAGCCGCGGAGAGTACAGCAACAGGGGTGCGGAAGGCAAAGCGCAGAGATTCCCGCACAGAGGATCGGTGCAGACCGGCACTCACCAGCCCGAGAGGCTTGTCTGCTCACCCGCTGGGCGGGTGGCAGCTGGGAGCTGAGGCTCGGGCTTCGGTCGGAGCGCAGGGAGAGGACTGGGGTTGGCGGCGTGAACACAGCCTGCAGGGGGTTAGTGCACCAAAGCTAGCCGGGAGGGAGTCTGGGAAAAAGTCTGGGGCTGCCGAAGAGGCAAGAGACTTTTTCTTCCCTCTTTGTTTCCTGGTGCGCAAGGAGAGGGGATTAAGAGCGCTGCTTGAAGGAGCTCCAGAGACGGGCGCGAGCCGCGGCTAAAAGCGCGGACCACAGAGACGGGCATGAGACGCTAAGGCTGCTGCTGCAGCCGCCACCAAGAAGCCTGTGTGCGAGCACAGGTCACTCTCCACACCTCCCCTCCCGGGAGCCTGTGCAGCCCGCCACTGCCAGGGTCCCGGGAGCCAGCGACAACTTACCTGGGAGAACGCACAGCGGGCCTCACGCTGGTGCAACGTCCCGCCGGCCTCTGCCACTGCAGGCTCACCCCACACTCCGTGCCCCTCCCTCCCCCTGGCCTGAGTGAGCCAGAGACCCCGAATCAGCGGCTCCTTTAACCCCGTCCTGTCTGAGCGAAGAACAGACGCCCTCAGGCGACCTACATGCAGAGGAGGGGCCAAATCCAAAGCTGAGCCCGGGGAGCTGTGAGAACAAAGAGGAGAAAGGGAAATCTCTCCCAGCAGCCTCAGGAGCAGCAGATTAAATCTCCACCATCAACTTGATGTACTCTGCATCTGTGGAATACCTGAATAGACAAGGAATCATCCCAAATTGAGGACGGGGACTTTGAGAACAAGATATATTATTTTTTCCCCTTTTCCTCTTTTGGTGAGTGCGTATGTGTATGCTTCTGTGTGAGATTTTGTCTGTATAGCTTTGCTTTCACCATTTGTCCTAGGGTTCTGTTCGTCCGGTTTTTTGTTTGTTTGTTTTTACTTTTTAAAAAAATGTCTTTCTTAATTATTTTTTCTTTTAATAACTTTATTTTATCTTTATTTTTTCCTCTTACTTTCTTTCTACTTTTTCTCCCTTTTATTCTGAGCCGTGTGGATGAAAGGCTCTTGGTGCTGCAGCCAGGAGTCAGTGCTGTGCCTCTGAGGTGGGAGAGCCAACTTCAGGACACTGGTCCACAAGAGACCTCCCAGCTCCACGTAATATCAAACAGCGAAAATCTCCCAGAGATCACCATCTCAACACCAACACCCAGCTTCTCTCAACGACCAGCAAGCTACAGTGCTGGACACCCCATGCCAAACAACTAGCAAGACAGGAACACAACCCCACCCATTAGCAGAGACGCTGCCTAAAATCATAATTAGGCCACAGACACCCCAAAACACATGATCAGATGTGGACCTGCCCACCAGAAAGACAAGATGCAGCCTCATCCACCAGAACACAGGCACTAGTCCCTTCCAGCAGGAAGCCTACACAACCCACTGAACCAACTTTAGCCACTGGGGACAGACACCAAAAACAACGGGAACTACGAACCTGCAGCCTGCAAAAAGGAGACCCCAAACACAGTAAGGTAAGCAAAATGAGAAGACAGAAAAACACACAGCAGATGAAGAAGCAAGATAAAAACCCACCAGACCTAACAAATGAAGAGGATATAGGCAGTCTACCTGAAAAAGAATTCAGAATAATGATAGTAAAGATGATCCAAAATCTTGGAAATAGAATAGAGATAATGCAAGAAACATTTAACAAGGACCTAGAAGAACAAAAGAGGAAACAAGCAATGATGAACAACACAATAAATAAAATTAAAAATACTCTAGAAGGGAATAGCAGAATAACTGAGGCAGAAGAACGGATAAGTGACCTGGAAGATAAAATAGTGGAAATAACTACTGCAGAGCAGAATAAAGAAAAAAAGATGAAAAGAACTGAGGACAGTCTCCGAGACCTCTGGGGCAACATTAAATGCACCAACATTCGAATTATAGGGGTCCCAGAAGAAGAACAGAAAAAGAAAGGGACTGAGAAAATATTTGAAGAGATTATAGTTGAAAACTTCCCTAATATGGGAAAGTAAATAGTTAATCAGTCCAGGAAGCACAGAGAGTCCCATACAGGATAAATCCAAGGAGAAACACGCCAAGACACATATTAATCAAACTGTCAAAAATTAAATACAAAGAAAACAAATTAAAAGCAGCAAGGGAAAAAGTACAAATAACACACAAGGGAATCCCCATAAGGTTAACAGCTGATCTTTCAGCAGAAACTCTGCAAGCCAGAAGGGACTGGCAGGACATATTTAAAGTGATGAAGGAGAAAAACCTACAACCAAGATTACTCTACCGAGCAAGGATCTCATTCGTATTTGATGGAGAAATTAAAACCTTTACAGAAAAGCAAAAGCTGAAGAGTTCAGCATGACCAAACCAGCTTTACAACAAATGCTAAAGGAACTTCTCTAGGTAAGAAACACAAGAGAAGGAAAAGACCTACAATAACACACCCAAAACAATTAAGAAAATGGGAATAGGAACATACATATTGATAATTACCTTAAATGTAAATGGATTAAATGCTCCCACAAAAGACACAGACTGGCTGAATGGATACAAAAACAAGACACATATATATGCTGTATACAAGAGACCCACTTCACACCTAGAGACACATACAGACTGAAAGTAGGGGGATGGAAAAAGATATTCCATGTAAATGGAAATCAAAAGATAGCTGGAGTAGCAATTTTCATATCAGACAAAACAGACTTTAAAGACTATTACAAGAGATAAAGAAGGACACTACATACTGATCAAAGGATAGATCCAAGAAGATATAACAGTGGTAAATATTTATGCACCCAACTTAGGAGCACCTCAATACATTAGGCAAATACTAACAGCCATAAAAGGGGAAATCAACAGTAACACATTCATAGTAGGGGAATTTAACACCCCACTTTCACCAATGGGCAGATCATCCAAAATGAAAATAAATAAGGAAACACAAGCTTTAAATGATACATTAAACAAGATGGACTTAATTGATATTTATAGGACATTCCATCCAAAAACAACAGAATACACATTTTTCTCAAGTGCTCATGAAACATTCTCCAGGATAGATCATATCTTGGGTCACAAATCAGGCCTTGGTAAATATAAGGAAATTGAAATTGTATCAAGTATCTTTTCTGACTACAACGTTATGAGGCTAGATATCAATTACAGGAAAAGATCTGTAAAAAATACAAACACATGGAGGCTAACCAATACACTACTCAATAACGAAGTGATCACTGAAGAAATCAAGGAGGAAATCAAAAAATACCTAGAAACAAATGGCAATGGAGACACGATGACCCAAAACCTATGGGATGCAGCAAAAGCAGTTCTAGAGGGAAGTTTATAGTAATAAAATCCTACCTTAAGAAACAGGAAACATCTTGAATAAACAACCTTACCTTGCACCTAAAGCAATTAGAGAACGAAAAACAGAACAAAACAAAAACCCAAAGTTAGCAGAAGGAAAGAAATCATAAAGACCAGATCAGAAATAAATGAAAAAGAAATGACGGAAACGATAGCAAAGATCAATAAAACTAAAAGCTGGTTCTTTGAGAAGATAAACAAATTTGATAACCCATTAGCCAGACTCATCAGAAAAAAAGGGAGAAGACTCAAATCAATAGAATTAAAAATGAAAAAGGAGAAGTAACAACTGACACTGCAGAAATACAAAGGATCATGAGAGATTACTACAAGCAACTCTATGCCAACAAAATGGACAACCTGGAAGAAATGGACAAATTCTTAGAAATACACAACCTGCTAAGACTGAATCAGGAAGAAACAGAAAATATGAACAGACCAATCACAAGCACTGAAATTGAAACTGTGATTAAAAATCTTCCAACAAACAAAAGCCCAGGACCAGATGGCTTCACAGGCCAATTCTATCAAATATTTAGAGAAGAGTTAACACCTATCCTTCTCAAAGTCTTCCAAAATATAGCAGAGGGAGGAACACTCCCAAACTCATTCTACAAGGCCACCATCACCCTGATACCAAAACCAGACAAGGATGTCACAATGAAAGAAAACTACAGGCCAATATCACTGATGAACATAGATGCAAAAATCCTCAACCAAACACTAGCAAACAGAATCCAACAGCACATTAAAAGGATCATACACCATGATCAAGTGAAGTTGATTCCAGGAATGCAAGGATTCTTCAACATACACAAATCAATCAAAGTGATACATCATATTAACAAATTGAAGGAGAAAAACCATATGATCATCTCAATAGATGCAGAGAAAGTTTTCAACAAAATTCAACACCCATTTATGATAAAAACCCTGCAGAAAGTAGGCACAGAGGGAACTTTCCTCCACATAATAAAGGCCATATATGACAAATCCACAGCCAACATTGTCCTCAGTGGTGAAAAACTGAAACCATTTCCACTAGGATGAGGAAAAAGACAAGGTTGCCCACTCTCACCACTCTTATTCAACAGAGTTTTGGAAGTTTTAGCCACAGCAATCAGAGAAGAAAAGGAATCCAAATTGGAAAAGAAGAAGTATAGCTGTCACTGTTTGCAGATGACATGATACTATACATAGAGAATCCTAAAGATGCTACCAGAAAACTACTAGAGCTAATCAATGAATATGGTAAAGTAGCACAATACAAAATTAATGCACAGAAATCGCTTGCATTCCTATACACTAGTGATGAAAAATCTGAAAGTGAAATTAAGAAAACACTCCCATTTACCATTGCAACAAAAAATCTAGGAATAAACCTACCTAAGGAGACAAAAGACCTGTATGCAGAAAATTATAAGACACTGATGAAAGAAATTAAAGATGATACAAATAGATGGAGAGATATACCATGTTCTTGGATTGGAAGAATCAACATTGTGAAAATGACTCTACTACCCAAAGCAATCTACAGATTCACTGCAACCCCTATCAAACTACCACTGGCATTTTTCACAGAACTAGAACAAAAAATTTCACAATTTGTATGGAAACACAAAAGACCCCGAATAGCCAAAGCAATCTTGGGAACGAAAAATGGAGCTGGAGGAATCAGTCTCCCTGACTTCAGACTATACTACAAAGCTACAGTAATCAAGGCAGTATGGTACTGGCACAAAAACAGAAATATAGATCAATGGAACAGGATAGAAAGCCCAGAGATAAATCCACGCACATATGGTCACCTTATCTTTGATAAAGGAGGCAGGAATGTACAGTGGAGAAAGGACAGCCTCTTCAATAAGTGGTGCTGGGGGCTTCCCTAGTGGCGCAGTGGTTGGGAGTCCGCCTGCCGATGCAGGGGACACGGGTTCGTGCCCCGGTCCAGGTAGATCCCACATGCCGTGGAATGGCTGGGCCCGTGAGCCATGGCCGCTGAGCCTGCGCGTCCAGAGCCTGTGCTCCGCAACGGGAGAGACCACAACAGTGAGAGGCCCGCGTACCGCAAAAAAAAAAAAAAAAAAAAAAAAAAAGTGGTGCTGGGAAAACTGGACAGCTACATGTAAAAGTATGAGATTAGTACACTCCCTAACACCATATACAAAAATAAGCTCAAAATGGATTAAAGACCTAAGTGTAAGGCCAGACATTATGAAACTTAGAGGAAAACATAGGCAGAATACTCTATGACATAAATCACAGCAAGGTCCTTTTTGACCCACCTCCTAGAGAAATGGAAATAAAAACAAAAGGGACCTAATGAAACTTCAAAGCTTTTGCACAGCAAAGGAAACCATAAACAAGACCAAAAGACAACTCTCAGAATGGGAGAAAATATTTGCAAATGAAGCAACTGACAAAGGACTAATCTCCAAAATTTACAAGCAGCTCATGCAGCTCAATAACAAAAAAACAAACAACCCAATCCAAAAATGGGCAGAAGACCTAAATAGACATTTCTCCAAAGAAGATATACAGATTCCCAACAAACATATGAACAATGCTCAACATCATTAATCATTAGAGAAATGCAAATCAAAACTACAATGAGATATCATCTCACACCAGTCAGAATGGCCATCATCAAAAAATCTAGAAACAATAAATGCTGGAGAGGGTGTGGAGAGAAGGGAACACTCTTGCACTGCTGGTGGGAATGTGAATTGGTACAACCACTATGGAGAACAGTATGGAGGTTCCTTAAAAAACTACAAATAGAACTACCATATGACCCAGCAATCCCACTACTGGGCATATACCCTGAGAAAACCATAATTCAAAAAGAGTCATGTACGAAAATGTTCTTTGCAGCTCTATTTACAATAGCCAGGACAAGGAAGCAACCTAAGTGTCCATCATAAGATGAATGGATAAAGAAGATGTGGCACATATATACAATGGAATATTTCTCAGCCATCAAAAGAAACGAAACTGAGTTATTTGTAGTGAGGTGGATGGACCTACCGTCTGTCATACAGAGTGAAGTAAGTCAGAAAGAGAAAAACAAATACCATATGCTAACACATATATATGGAATCTAAGAAAAAAAAATGTCATGAAGAACCTAGGGGTAAGACGGGAATAAAGACACAGACCTACTAGAGAATGGACTTGAGGATATGTGGAGGGGGAAGGGTAAGCTGTGACAAAGTGAGAGAGTGGCATGGACATATATACACTACCAAACGTAAAATAGATAGCTAGTGGGAAGCAGCCGCATAGCAGAGGGAGATCAGGTCAGTGCTTTGTGACCACCTAGAGGGGTGGGATAGGGAGGATGGGAGAGAGGGAGACGCAAGAGGGAAGAGATATGGGAACATATGTATATGTATAACTGATTCACTTTGTTGTAAAGCGGAAACTAACACACTATTGTAAAGCAATTATACTCCAATAAAGATGTAAAAAAAAATGTGGGGTGGTAGGCATATATATACACATATACATGCATATAAAATGCATATGTATACATACATATTTACTTGTATATACACATACACACACATAATTCTTACAAAATTTAATATGTAACTTAAGTAAATAATTCTAGAACCAGGTAGTTGATTGTAGGAAGAGAAGTAAAAAAAAAATATTAACTAAGCATCATAATACATAATTTCTTTGTTGGTCCTAGAAATGAACCACTCTGAAGGAAAGAAAGAAAAGAATGATTCCTCCTTAAAAAATAAACTTGTCAAAGGCTTTCATTCTTCAGTGAAGGATAACAATGAATGTGGGAGGGGAAATAGGAAAGGAGGAACGGCTATCTAAAAGTCCAGCATTTACTCTCCTGTAACAAAAGTGATGATTCTAGAGCCTCTGGGCAAAAGCCAAAGTTGATTAAAAGGATGAAGGTTAACAAAAAGTGGCAAAATGCTTATTTTATATCAGCCATCTCAGTAACCTAGATTAAGTCAGCTATATCACAAGTCACTACACAGCACAATGGTTAATGCTACTCAAAGCTGCTTTTTGGAAAATCAGTCCTTTTCAGTGTTGTGTACCTTGACCAAATTAGTTAATGCCTTTTGGGGACGCAGTTTCCTAATCCATAAAGTCGGGGTGAGGGATAAGATTTTCTCTAGTGTCTCTTCCAAACTTCAAAACCAAGAATTTAAAATAGTATTGTTGCAGTTGTTATTTAATGTAAGAAAATTATGGCCATTGAGAGATTGACTTAAGCAATTGTCCTCCAATCGTTTAAATCCCAAAGCAACTGGTTTCTACTCCCTTTGAAGTATTGATTTTCAGGATTTGTAAATATTGTGAAGATGTGTCATTGTTTGGGCTCTCTCATCAGAACTACCACAGCACAGAAACAAAGGAGCGGATTAGGACGATTCAAAAGCACAGCAAAAGTTTAGGACAAAGTTGCATTGAAATGCTAATATGTAGCCTCAGAATACACTAAAGGAAAACCTTAGAACTACGTACTTTGCTTACTTCTGGGCTCTGCCACTTGTTGATTTTAACTGCATCAACTTTCTGTGCCTCCTTTTCTTCCTGATTAAAATGTTAATAGTATCTATTTCATAGAACTGTTGTGACGATCTAGCTGTGTCAGGACTTAGAACAATGCCACGTGATCATCCTAACCATTACCATCATTTTAAATATTATTATCAATATTACTGCTAGCTTACCACACTGTTTTTGCTTATCTGGATATGAGGTGGCTATTTTTAAACCTCATCTTTGATGTCCAATTACAGTGATCTCATTTTGCCCTAGTCTGTTTGGTTTTTGGGGTTTTTTTTGAGTCATAATCTCTAGCTGTTGAAACTTTAAAAAATCTTATGGAAGCACATTCAAGAGAAGGACGTTATAGTCGATTAGATTTATTCTGTATTTTTAGACAGTACTTTATTTGTATTTTATGCTGCTAATATATATTCATTTTAACTTGGTTCACTTGCCAAAGTCCATGATTACAGTACTATGCCAAACTAAATATTTTTCAGAAACACATTTCCTCACAAGAGTGGGCATTATGGAATTCTCTGTCTTCTTTCTATCATTGTAAAGTGGTTGTGCATCTCTAGTTTTTCTTCTCCCCTCTCTCCTATTTTTCCTCCTCTCCTCTTTTGCGTCTCTGTATTCTCTATCAAAGCTTATCACTATACTTGAGTCAAAGGCACTGGCATAACCTGGGCCACCTCATCAGAGGACAAAATCAGGTGGCTGCTTCTATTTAATTTCTGGAGTTATTCCCCCAAAAAAAGATCTTTATCCCCACCTGAGTACATCTTTTTCCCTTCTCCTAACGAAATTCCAGGATTAGAAATCCATTTCTCTGTGTAAATCAATAACCTCTCCAGACAATCTCTTTCAAAATGAAGACACTCAAGGGAGTGTTCATCATTAAGCTCTTAACACCTCTGTGTGAAGGATTTTCATCAGCTTTTTCCCACTGTGAAAGGACAGCTTGACTCTGCAAGCCAGGCTTGGGTTCTGTGGGGCTGTACAGATACTTAGGCTGAAAAAAAAGGGGGGGAGATCAGCTTCAGAAATGGAGAGGGGTGACAAATTTGCATACAGTTCAAATGTTTCTAGGGCAACCTCCAGAGGAGCACTCTTAGGCACGTGTAGCATACTTTTTCTAACCAAAGTGCCCTTAAGGTGCAAAGTAAAGTTTTAGAGAGTACAGCTTGTCCCCATCAGCTACTCCAACAGTTCCCTCAGGGCAAATAAATCCATGGCAGCAAAAATCGGTGGTGACTGAGATATTGGGGCCAGATATGAAGACAGTAGGTGAGTGATGAGGCCTGGATGTGGGTAACATATTGGGCAGGGGACTGGGTGAACAAACAGGAATCCAGGTTCCTGGAGCTAAATCTTCCAGTACAGACAGGAGACACTCAAGAGAGGGAAGTTTTAGCCACGTATGTGTAGACATAGTTTTTAGAAACCAACAGCACAGCAGGTGCAACACAAAGAACATAAGCTGCTCCGAATGCAGACTGCCCAAGCTGCAAGGGGACACTTAAAGAAAGAGCAACAACTGTCTATTTCTATCTCTACTGCATTCTAACACGACTGTATTCCTTTCCTGCATGCTATAAAACTTGCCCTGTTCTCAAGTTTTCACAAAAACAAGGTAGAAATTCTAGCTTTATAGTTTCTAGGAGACAACTTATCTATTTATTGTCTCCTTGCTTCTGCTCCAAGGAACCGGAAGTGTTTACTCGGGCACAAGCAACAGGGCAACGGGGCACTCGGCCTTCCCTTTGATCTGCATCAACCATGCAAATCAGCATTCTCTCAGTTTCCCAGGACTGAAGCCAAGCCAAGTCAACGGGAGGCTGGAGGACTGTACATCTGCCCTCTTTTCCATTGTGTTCTTGGTTGCTTTTCCTGAGAACTTTCAGAGAAGGCTGTGTTGGCTGCAGTCAGATGTCTCTGTTCTCTTAGCTGACACAGCACAGAGAAATAAAACTGAGCAAAATTAGAAAGCACCAAGGCAAATTTGATTTTCATCTGCTGAAAATTTTCTCAAACCGACAGATTAAAAATTTTATTTTTCACATTTGTTCTAAGTTCAAGTATTTTAATCCCTTCTTTAGGATGTTACAATCGAAAACAAAGTTAAAATCTTACCTCCAAGAGCAACTATTTAGTTCTAATGACATTTGTGCACAAACTCTGCAAAATTACTTGTAAGGGCTTATCCAGGAGTTGCAGAGGTTGTTTCCAGATCTACTATCCATTTCTGATTATTCCTAAGAGGCTTTTCAGAAAAAAGTAAGCTCATCGTTTATTATTTCAGCGCCACCTGTGAGCTCAGCTTTTTCTCTCTCTTGTGTGTGGATAAGTACTTCATATTATGGACATAATCTTGCCCCATTTACCTTGAGTGAGTAATGTCCAAGAGGTCCGGCCTCTGGGCAAATGAAAAACCCCGTTGAAGCAGTGAGAGTTACAATCCAACCAACCTGTCTTGTCAAAGAATAAAAGCACTGGAGAAAGATTATGTGATCTTATCCCATAAGATTTTTAAAAATGCTACTTAAGCATAAATAATACAATAGTTCCAAGCCATGTTCAAACATATATTCCTTAATTCTGACTCTGAAAGGGTATAAAAATATTCACAATTAAAGTTAGTTTCATTTTCCTGCTAGACTGGGCAAAATTTGAGCAAGAGAATCATTGACCAGAGATGTCTTTAGATTGTGTCCTCCTTTTGGGCCTCTTTTAAAAAAGTTTAGGAGCAATAAATGCTTAAAAAAAAAAAAAAAGTCTATTCGCTAAGTCTAACTCATATGGTTTAAAAATAAGAATAAATTTTTTTTCACTGGAAATTTCACAGAAAGACTCTCATTCAAGCAGAAAGAAAATGGATAGTATGTTTGTACATCACCAGACAGTTTGCCAATGACTTACATGCTGTGTTTCTCAACTCTCTGAAGTTCGCAGGGCAGAGTAGGTACAGTACTGTTTTCTCCAGTTTATAGCTAGACATAAAACGGGGGTTCAAGGAGATGACATGAGAGGCACAAGAACATACAGCTTGTAACTGGTGTAGTCAGACTTGAACGCTGGTGTCTTGAATGTCTCCCAAGTTTCTAGTGAGTATGTAAATGCTGTTTCATTTCCAGAATAAAGCATTCTTCTGAAGAAAGCTGTCCCACACTGAGCTGCTCTCTAACGCTAAGCTGCTATCTTTCAAATGTTAAAGCAGTGTCACGATTTTATCCTCTGGCTGGGAGACCAAAAGTATCTATTTTATTCCACATAATGTAAAAGAGAGAGGACCTGGGAATTA